>NW_028281017.1:2500-97500 GCF_059751285.1 Brachycentrus maculatus
TCTCCAGACGCTTTTATGCTTTCCCTTGTAAAATGGAGCTTTTTTGTGTCAGATCAAAGAAATGGTGCCTATACATAATATAGCGTTGATCCAGTAATATTTACATCCGCCAAATAAACTCATCAATTTAATGCTTGTCTTATTTTATATAAAAGAATAAAATTTAAAGCAAAAAAATATTTTCTGTTATCAGTAAAACTCACAATTTTACTCGATTTAATTGAAAAAATATCAGTAATTTAATTAATATTTCAAGATGAGATTTCATTTTTCCGTAAACATATTTGAGACGACATAATAATTGAAATTCCTGGAATTACTTATCTCTCTCTCTCATCAAATGAATCCCTAAAAAAGGCATCCTGACGAAAAATCTTGCAATACACTTATATTCATATATAAAAAAATATTAATTAAATTGTAAAACAATAATCATATAAACAATAAAATCATAATATAGTTCATTTGTTAATGGTAATATACTTATTTTGTTAACTGAAAATATACCTTCAACTTCTTAATTAATTTTCATGTTAAGTACTTACATTTGTAGGTGGAATGGCATTTTATTAAAAAAATTAAAATTTTATTGTTTTTTCCACATTAACGTATTTATTTGACCAGTGACTGGGTTTCGTCGATATCGACATCATCAGACTGGCATCATCGACATCATCATAAGGCTAAACAAAATTTTATAAACACAACAAGATATTGAAAACCATGATTTAATATATATTTTTTCCTAACAAAATAAATTAAATTTGAATTATTTAAGTAATGTTTGATGACAATAATTACATTTATTTATGGTAAAGGTTTAAAGAATGATTTTAAATAATAAAAATTACAAATGTATTATTGAATGTAAATGTAGATAATATATGGGAAAAAACGATATACATAGTTGTTTGTTTATATTATATATTTAAACTCTAAATAACGCAGTGATTGCCTCAAGCGGAGTACTGCTTTAAGTTTTATTAACAATCATCAATTTATGGAGGTTATGGGTAGAATAAGGAAGTTACAATAAACTTTTTTCTATATTTAAATTATTGGCTGGCTTAAGTTATCACTTTATAAGTTTGTGTAACGTCCGCTATTCCGCTTATTATATAAAGTCCAAATTGTAACATTTTTATATAAAAATATATTATATGTGCACATTCGTGAGATTCCTTTTGTATGTTAGTTGCAATTTTAAGATGGTTCCAAAAAACTAACTAACTAACCATCACGCCGCTTCCCCGCAGGGGTAGGCAGAGAGAATAGAACGCCACACCACTCTGTCCTTGCAAACATTCTTCGCCTCTTCCACGTTCATGCATCTCCTCATACATACCCACCGATTGTTTCGACTCAATAGTAATAACGATAGTTTGAAAATATAAATTAAAGATTCCTCGTGTAAGATAAAGCAATTATAATATACGTTGATATTTTATCTTTAGGGTGAATAAAGTAGTGTTTGATAGAATAAATGTTTGAATTTTTATTTCTAAAATATGTAACAACTTTGGTATCGCAAAGCCATGAGGATTTTTTTTATTTACGTTCGATTATTTTTTGTTTGCATCCCTATGAGAAACATTCCGCACACCCCCAAATCAATTTCATTGTTATATTGATTAGAAAAATATAGGAGGGGGATTGTTAAGGATTCGTTTCTTAATATCCTGAGGGGAAGTGGGAATCATCTATCATGGGCAAACAAAGAACTTTGCAAGAAGATTATGAAGGATTATTCAAAATATTTGTTCAATAATAACCCCCATTTATAATGAAAACAAAGCGATTAAAACTTTGTTCTCGAAGCAGTCATTTTCTTTTATAATAAACTGGAAAAAAATCCCGGTTTCAAATGTACCCTGCCAACTTTCTGCCAAGAAAATTTGCATTTTTAACAAAGAAACTCAATTCTTACAATCTTCGTAGGTATTTTTTTAAATTCTTTTTATCATGTTTATACAAATAAAACAGTTTTACACCGATAAATAATATAACAATTTATTTTATTTATCTCATCAGATATTGATTAAAACGTACATAAAACTTTATTTGGATTATATATCATGATATATAGAAAAGGTATTTTAACTGAGGTTGAATATCCATTATTTTTACAGGAAAGGAAGATGAAAGTCTGAACATTCCAGAGCTTATAACCTGGCGTCCGGCTGGCTTGAATGATAAGGAGAGTGTTATAACTTAATAACACTCTCCTTATCATTCATCGTTTCAATTGTGTAATACCACAAAGTAAACGATGAATGATAAAGAAAGTGTTAAATTATTATTATATTAAAACCCTTACCCGCACCCCAATGGTGCATAGGGCACTGTGTCTTATAAACGCAGTGTTATCATGATCGTTTTCACATGAAGGAAAGGTGATCAGCCCTCCGCTTCAGGTACCAGTCCATGGTAATATTGAATAAATATTACAGTGAAAAAATTGCTTTTATTTATTTTGCCCCCCTTGGGAATCGAACCCGGGACCTCCAGAACGGTAGCCGAGCGTGCTGACCATTACACTACGGAGGCGAAGTGTTATATTACCATACCACAAATTTAAAATGCTTTAAGTATACAAGATAGATCACTTTATACAATCGTGTAGGGCCAATGAAGGATTAATAAGAATCTAGAGTACTTGGTAACTGAAATGTTCTACCTCTCCTTTTAAGGGCTCTCGAGGTAGTGTTTTATAAATTATCAAAAATTACCATTATTATTTTATGCGCTTTAGAAATTAGCCGTCAAGAGAACTTCCGCATTGATTATAGTTGTTTTTCATCGAGTTCGAGATATATCAATCATCGAGGTCCAACCACGGGACCACAACCTAACACACCTATAATATCGTTAGATCTCGAAGCTAATTGTAATTATATTATAGTATTTATTGATTCGGCATTAACTTTGTGGAATGACATGATTATTGAATTAAAATAAAACACTTGAATAATCCATTTTATCGAGTTTTATTTTTATTTACGACCAGTTTTGAAAACGACAATTGTTTTCATCTTCTAGTACAAATTAGAACTAACGAATAAAAGTATATTAAGGTGTATATATAGTTTAATAAATATAGGGAGAGGAGTTAAGGAACAACATTTTTTGAAAAATTAAACATTGATAATAATGGTGACGTATTTTGAAACAGTATATTATTAATTATTGTTTTATCTGAATTTGAGCTTTAATTATAATTATTTTCTTTGTAATTATACTAACGAACTCAAGAGGGTTTTATAAAAGTGTTCTTTTTTTATATTCAAATGAACACATATCGCTCACTCCTTTCAAGAGCGTCATAAATCAAAAAACTCGATTTTTTAGTTGAACGTTTTTAAAGTTTAAAAATATAATACAATGTAATAAAAATAAATATCAAGTCACTTATTGAACTTTTTACTGTGCAACAGATTTTTTTAGGTAAAACCTGAAGGTTTTTTCTCCATTTGAAAAATATGAGGTTTATTTAAAAAAAAATTAAACAATACCTTTTCTTCAAAATGCAAAAACAAAACTTTCTGCCCTGCAGCAGGTAAATATTAAGTTAAAAATGTTCCTCTTTTGCTGGGATATAGTACATTTTCTGCGAATTTCGAAAATATGCACAACTGAAAATTGTCGATTTTTGATTTATGACGTTCTTGAAATGAGTGAGCGATATTGGTATTTTATCTAAATTCATAAATGAAGTTATTGGTATCAGATTTTAGATAAGTGACACGCGTTAAAATAAAGAGTTGACAAATCTATGATTTCTATTAAATTCTTCCGGAAGTCAATTATGAAATATTTTTAACAATGTAAATCGATTTAATATTAAGTAAGGAAACACGTTATGGTATAAAAACAGTATTAAATTGTAACGTTCGCTCTTGTCGTGCCAGTTGAATATTTATTTGGTATTCGATATAACACATATTAATTTCCTTTTTCAAGTCACGCACTGGTCGTTCCTAGTCAAATATTGTTCACATAATATAATGAACAACTTGTAATTTAAGTAATATATATATTTTTTTTAAAAAACTCATTTTTATAATAACTGGAAAAAAAACCTTGGTTTTCGTGATACTGAAAAATATTTTTAATGGTCATTTTATCACGATGTTGATAATTTTCGGTGTTTGGGTAAGAAGCTAGAAATTTAAAAAAAATCTTTCAAAACATCATCTCTGGACCCACATACAAAGATCAAATGCCAAATAAATTACTGATTTATTTTTAAATACATAATTGAGTACATACACAAATAATTCATATTATTACATATTTTAGGATTAAATGAACGGGTCTCGTCGTTACTTACATCACTAGTTTGATGGTATTGCTAACGATTTTTTCCGGTGTTGATGCATTCAGCATCATTATAAAACACAATGTTTGATTATGATGCAGAATGTATCGAAACACGCGACACAATAGATTTTATGAAATTTATTTATCAATTAAAATCAAAATATAAAGCGCTAACCTTTAGGTGATAAAAAAACCTGAGTTTATATGAAAACATAATTGCTTCTTTACAAAATATTACAAAGAATTTGACTTTTATATTATAACGGTTTTTCTTTACCTTGAAACCACTGAAGTGCTTTTTTCTTTGTTAATTTACTTACATCAAAGCTTTCATGTTTAACATTGTATTAAAAAAAATAACATGAATCCATTTATCATTATTTACAGCAAATTTAATTTTGGTACATTTTCTTTGGCCACCTATTTTAATAAACTCAACCTCCATAAATTAATAAAAAAAACTGTAAAATAAAATCAATAGAAGGAAATTAATAAATGAGTTTTATCCATATACAAGTACAAATTCAAATCCCGTTAAATTCAACTCAAAATGAAAATTTTATATTTAAAAACCGGTTAAGTAAAGCCTTCATAAATAAATCAAATTTATCAAGAATATATAATACTTGATATATTTATATGTATCTTTTTTTAAATTAAACCATATCCGTTCCCTAGGTGGGGCGAATGGAGTCCACAGACTGTCTCCAGGCTTTTTTGTCGGCTGCCAGCTCCCTTGCATCCATTTCAAGTCAGATGCTCTGACGAGAACTGCCGACGTATTGTCAGCAGTGGTCGTCCTGGGCGACGCGAACCTGATGCCTCGTAAAAGAGGCAAGTTTGAATAAGGCTCTCAGGAGGCATGCGGAGTACACGGCCAAGCCAATTGAATCGCCTTTTCTTGACGACAGTTGTGGCCTTCTCTTCATTCTTCACAAAGTCAAGTTCGAGAATTTTAGGCGTGTGGTGGTTTGACTTTGTGACTTTTTTTAAATGTGTTAATATTGTATTCAGAGGTATAATAATTTCACTAAAACAGTATAATATAGCATTATTTTTTTTCATTTGGGTTTGAAATGATTTTATAAATACTAAACGTTTTTGTGGTTGCTGTGGTAATTTTTCAATTTCAGCAATGTATTGTAGCAAAATTCAATAATGAGTATATTATTTCTTAATATTGTAATGTAATTATTATTTTGACATTTCATTTTTTTACAAATTATAACGATCAGGTATACATAACTGTTATATTATCAACAATGAAACCCAATTTTAAAATACTTGTATTAATTACAAGTCAATAACAATTTGAGTGTGTCCAAATACTTGTTCACAAATCTGGATTATCTCCAATTAGGAATTATTTAACATTATTATTTTTTAACATCTCAACATAGATGAAGAAGAATATGGAAGTCTGGGCATTTATAGAGCTTACCATCGTTAATGCTCAGACTTACCAAATTTTTCTCTATTTATGTAGAAAAATAATTAAAATAATGTAAAAAATAATTCATGGTTGGTGATAATCCAGATTTGTGAACAAGTATTTGGATACACTAAAATTTTTGTAAATTAATTAAATGGTCAACTTATAAGCTTAAATAAAAATTCAAATGGTATTTTCTAGCGTTTCTCAAGTATGTGAATATAATTCAGGATTTAGACTTAACACACAAATGAAAGTGTTCTGCTTTATAAAAAGCTTGCTCCATCCCACCGTAGATGTCTCTCATGAATTCTATCAAGTTCAAGAACTGTGAATTCAGTTTAATCAATATATCTAGAAGTTGCAAAAATTTTATGTGGTTGTCAAAAATAGGTAGAATGTTACACGTGTGTAAAGTGATCACTTAAACTAGCCTTTGACTGTCGTAAGCCCTGTTAATGCCCATACTTCCATATTCTTCTTCATCGTTGTTGAGACATCAAAAAATTACATGTTTAGTTTCGTAACTAAAGTTTTCCTAAAAAAATGTGAGATATTTTTCACAGTGAATTCAGCTGTCTCGTTTATTACAAGAACAGTAGGAAATTCGTCAAATGCTCAAATATTAATTAGTTAATACAAAAATAATGAAGTTGGTCATAACAAAGGTGTGGCCTTATAACGTAAAGAAGATTTATGTTGTTAGTTTTCAGCATATATCTTTTTTATTTGTGTATACAAGGCATAAAAATAGGTCGTAATATAGCTAGGATTGTTCGTTGACCATTTTAAGCTAATCAGTACTCAAATTTGGTTTTATGTTGCGTTTTTCTAACTCCTAATATATTTGACAATCTTTTTTCATAAACAAATATGTTTAAAAAAATAAATAAGAAAACCTTAATTTTTTATACAACGTGGTGTCAGAATATGTCCGTGATTTTATTTATCTGTTTAAATAAAAAAATGTTTTTTAGTTTTAGGTGATATTGACTATTCAATATCACCCTGGACTGGTACCTGAAGTGGAGGGCTGATCACCTTTCCTTCATGTGTTGACGATCAAGATAGCACTGCATTTATATGCAGTGCCCTATGCGCCACTGGGGTGTGGATAAGAGTTTAAGGTGTGGACAAGGGTTTTAGGAAGAAGAAGTTTTAGGTACGACATGTGTTTTTATGTGTCAGGTATTTTTTTGAAGAACAGTTTTTTTTACCACAATGGCAACGCCATCTGTCAAACGCAACGGCCTCACACGCAATGCTAAACATTGTTCATGGCGGACAGCGTAGTTTATGACACATTCTGTCAAAAAGAAGCAAATCAATTATTACAAATTTGTAAGAAGAAAATGCAAAGAAGAATCAATCGCGCGATCAATCGGGCAATAATTGTATATAGCCCACAAAGAAAGATATTTTTTTTCAAATTTATTGTTTTGCATTTCAAAATATATTACAATTACAAGTACAAAAAAAATCTATATTATTTTTTTTATTCATTTAATATATTTACATTTTTATTTATAACATAATACATTTTAATCATTTATACATTTGGAGAATTTTTATATTTCGATTCGCTGTGCCTTTCTATAAAAGAGACTGTGTTCTTGTGCTTGGAGAGGGACTAACACTCGTGGTTTAAGTTATATAATAAAATATGTAATTGTCTTTTTTTTTGTATATTTTTTTAGATTTAAATGTATGGAGCTTTAACTTTTTTTCTATGACCTTTTTTTAAGTATTTTTATATGATCTTTTTTTTTATTTCTTTAGGGAGGTTATTGCATATTAATAAGATCCCACTAAGGCATGGCCTGTGTGTGGGTTTACATTTTATTTAAGATTATAATAAAATATTACTGGCAAGAATACAATAGATATCATAAATAAAATTGGATGCAATTTTTTATGCGAACAAAAATAAAAATGATTACTAATGCTTTCAAAGTCCCTAATCACCGTCAGCGTAGCATCCAAGTCAATACTAACTAGTATAATTCACCAGTATGTTCTAATACCTAGAGTGGTAGAAAAGTCAGTCACCCTATTGAATACTGCCACAGCCCCAATAGGAAACCACCCTAGTGTGTACTGTCTTTCTAATACTAGGCCGTCGGCAGGTGCTCGACTAACTGTTTTTATTCCACGTCTAGGCGTTTGGTAAGGAAAACGAAATAAAAAGGGTGGAAATGAACAAAAAATGTCTTAGTCATCCCGGTTTCATTAACAGCACATGCCACCGCTCTCGTTCTGTGGAAAAATTAAGTTTTTATTTATATTGACAGGCAGAATAGATTCTAAAGGTGGTGTGAAAGCTCAACAAAGGAGTATTGTTTTTTTGTGATTTTGCTTCGTTAATATCCAGCGGTTAACGATTCGATTTGTGGAGTCTGAATTTGAACAATTCGGAGCTTTGTTCTTATTTCAGGGGAACAAAAACAATTATGGTTCTCCCTCTTTTACTTGTTGGGAGCTTTTTCGGGGAAAATTCCTTCCGAAATGTTATTTATGAAATATTTCCTTTTCATGAATATTGGATTCCTTGCTGCCTAATACAATTTTATATTCATATGACAAGTGATTAAAAACACGTTTATCTTTTCAAACCCTACTGCGGAAGTAAAAGCAACAGTGCACAATAAAGTTTTGGTATTAACTCTAATGATTAAAGTGAAGCATGGGGTTGACAAAAAAAGGATGAAATTATAATGAATATTTACAAAATGTGATGCGTGTAAGTTGTATTTTAGATATCGAATGGTGAAATTAGGAAAGTAAAAAATAATTAATTGATAAAACTGGAATTATACTCATTTGTTGAGAATTTTTGGACATGCTTATTGAATAAATAAGATAAGAACGGTAAAACAAATACATATGTGAGCCGATGTAGTTCGAAAACGAAGCAAGGGAAGACGAGCAAAACTTGTGATATTCGATTATTTCAAATAATTTCATCTGGTATTGTGCTATGTATGAGGAGATGTTTGAAAAAGAATGCACATATGAAGATATACACATATGTATATACATACATATATATTCATAGATATATCATATCTATATCATATTTATTTATTATTGTCATGTTTGTAAATATTTTACTCAAAATGTTAAATAAAAAAAAAAAATTAGCTTGTAAATACAATATACAAGTAAATACAATGTTATATACATAATTTTATAACTTCTTAAAGCAAATCCAATTCATTGAAATAAAAATAAAAAAAAACATTTCAACAGTTTTTATTACTTTTCATATTTTTGAACTGAAGGCTCAAATTAAATTAAATTAAAAGTCACCCTTTTTCCACGTTCCTTATTTTTTATGCAAAATTTGGTGACAATTCTGATGTCTTACGGTAGGAAAATGAAGAAAAAAACAGTCTCCATACCTCAAAACTTTGACCACTAGTAAATGTTACTCACCACAAAATTCTTTTTATCCTACATCTCTTAAATTCCTCTTTTCATGACCAATTCAAGAACGTTGGTTTGTTACACGTGTCCGAACTAAGCCCTGTCATTTGACGTTGTACAGGAGCTTTCTGTCTTCCTGTTACTTTCCCATAAAAGTGTTCATTTCTCACCCATGCTTTATCTTAATATTTTTGTAAAAAGCTATACTTCAAATGCTTTCATGAACATTATACTGACATTTTCGTCTACGTTTAGGATTTTTTAGCTTTTAAGAAAATGACATTTTTTATGATGTAATTTTATCCGAATCGCATTAAGTTCTCTTAATGTAAGTAACAGGTACATATACTTGAAATTGATCATGTCAGGAGTCGATATAAACATCGGGTATGTATGGTGAGATGCATAAATGCAGAAGAAGTGAAGATTGTTTTCAAAAAAATATGGTATGGCGTTCCATTCTCTCTGTCTATCCTTGTGATGGTAATTAGTTCAGTTAAATTAGTCACAGCTTCACAAACATTAAGAAAATATAAATATATATATATATATTAGGAATTAATTTGAAGGTTTCTCAGGAAGCTTAGATACTTCTGTGTGAGATCTGAGAATACGGTGTGACAACTTTCAATAGAAATGAACAATCCAGAATGAGTGAGGAGAATGGAACCATACAGATTCCCTACATTACATTGCACAGTCAACTCTTAGGTAGATAACTCCCAATTCATGACCACCAAACAGATGGATTGACAGCTTGGAATCGACATCGCAGGAGGCTAATTTCTCTTAAAAACAGGCCATAAAGCCTACACTAAGAAGAGGAAAAATGTGTTCTCTCTATATTCTCTGTTTTCTAATTCACTAGACTGAACGACAGCAATGCGTGACTGGGTACAGCTAGCATGCATAATAAATTCTAGATAGGTTTGCATATTGCAAATCTATGGTGGATTGATATTATGACATGAGTGGTTTTCGCAATACCTTGAAATCAATATTGAATCCCATCTAACCTATATTGTAGCTCATTGGACTTAAATTATTAACCGTGCCATTTCATACACAAGCTTATTGGATAACTAATAACTATAGCTCCCTGCGCTTTTGCAGAAAGCAAGTCAGAACTTGACATGAACACTGTACGGAGGGGAATCCTAATAGGTCACGTCACGTTATTTATTGATTTGGTTTTACCTTTATGGAATAATATAATCATTTCAATAAAGAAATAAAACACTTTATGTTTTAATTTTAAAACAAACACAGATTTTTTGAGTCTACTAAGTTGTATTTTATTAACAATAACAATGTTTGTTAATAAAATACAACTTAGTTGACACAAAAAATCTGTGTTTGATTTAAAATTAATACATAAATTAAAATGGAGTTCTACTAATTAAACGCCAAATCAATAAATAAAGAAATAAAACACTTTTGTCAGACTACTTTTTGAGTTTATTAATATTAACACGACTAGTGAAAATACCAACAGCTTGTTTATGAAATTAAAACATAAACAATTGATTTATAATTCCTCCCCACATTACAGCGTAATCAATAAATAAAAAACAATCTTGGTGTGTGAATCTTTATAGTTTTCTTTCAGTAATTTGGATAATTATTTTAATTTATTATTTTCATTTCTACTATTTATTGATTAGGCAATAAATTAACGGAAAACACAACCATTTTCAAAAAAAAAATAATGCTTTCATAAGACCACTTTTTTAAAAACCTGTTTTTATTTATTTAAACACTTTTTTTTACTTAAATTTTCTTAATAACACGTATTTTTTTCTATCGATGAAAACATTTGTAGTTCTCCAAACAAGTCACGTTTACATTAATAAACTCAATAAATTGTTTTAATACAAGTGTTGCATTTTTATGTTTAGAAGTCATGACATTTTATATTTAATGGAAAACATTTAAACGCGATGCCTTAAGTGAATGTGTGGAAAAATAATTATTGAACCTCTACATTACCTAAAATTTTAAGATTTGTATATAAAATGCGTTTGACAGGAATGTTTCCCATTTTAAAATGAATTTAAAATTATTTTTACCGTGCAAAAATAACTTTTTATCCAGGAAGACCACTTAGAAGATGGAGGGATAGTTGGACATTCACCTTCCAGGAGCAGGCTTCGAGAACAGTAGGACGCAATCTTAACTAAAGTAGAAGAAGATGTTTATATAAAACATCCATAAAAACTTTTTTTTGTAAATTGAAATTGCATTATTAACTTTGTGGTATGGTAATATAACACTCTCCTTATCGAACAAAATAACAACGTATTTTTTTTCCAAATGAATTTTATTTTACCAGCTACCGGATTTCATCGTTACCGACATCACCAGACTGGTCTGAAGTAAAAAAAATACTAAGTTGTTATTTTATTCTATAAAATGTAGTTCCACCAATAAATGTCGGCACAAACCTTAAAACTCTCCTTATCATTCATCGTTCACTTTGTATAAAGTGGTATTACACAAAGTAAACGATGAATCATAAGGAAAGTGTTATATAAAAAAAAACACTAAATAAATGTTGTATTTTTTACAAAAGCTCTGAAATATAATGAAGTGAATTCGTGGTATCATTTTTAAACCAGATCAGATGATAAAACACTTTTCGTATAATTATTTGGTGTTATAGTTACGTGTGGAAAGTATCATGTAATATCGTGTCGCATACATAATTGACCTAATCAAGCTTACCACATACTGTAATGATAATTATTCTAATTGTGCTCACCTATTCTAATTGCGTTCTATGCACGTATGGCTTAGTGCAGTGGCTCCCAAAGTGCTCCTTATGGACCCTCGAGGGTCCCTGGGATCATTCAGGGGTCCGTGGAAAATTAAATTGATTTGGGGGTCACTGAACAACGTCAGGGGGGTCCGTGCAAGTTTTCATATAAATTAAAATAATTGTAAACATTATTATCAATATGGAAGTTATAATAAATAACAATGAAACAATTATTAACTAATTTTCCAAACCTTCCTTCCTTACTCTTCATATTATTTTAAATCTGGATTAAGACAACAAACGGGCAGAAATTAAAAATAAGCCTTGAAAATAAGCGAAACATGTTTAAAGGAATAATCCCCAATTTAAGCATAAGAGGATATTTATTTAAACAATCGTTGATAAGCATTTTATACCAAATAGTTATATTTTTTGCAAAATTGATTTGTTTAAAATACATCAAGCCGCCTTTTGTTTATGTCGGCAGTTTTTTTTATATAAATATATTATTGTTTTTATCTATTTCAACATAATATACACACAATAAAGAGAGTTTATAGCAGGTTTGTATGTGTTCTACAGTCAGTAGATTTTCACCTAGGATACATGGGAACGTTTTGACTATGAAAAGGGATCAGTGGGCTAAAAGAGTTTGGGAACCACTGGCTTAGAGTGAGTATGTATGAACAAACGATGAATAATAAACCATCGTGACACGGTCAGACCAGCAAACTGAAATAACTGCAATAATATAGATATATTTAAAATCTACAGAAGAGTAACGAACCCTTACACCGTTTTCTGTCGGGGGTAGGTAGAGAATAGAACGAAACACGAATCTGTCTTTGCAAAAAATCTTAATCTTTTTTTCCATATTATCTACATTTCCACATACCTTCTATCCTGACAACGCTAAGTATTTAAAACACTTGATCATACCATGTTTTCTCGGTCTTTTCCGCTCCTATTTGTAACTACTAACTTACTTACCATCACGCCACTTCCCCGCAGGGGTAGGCAGAGAGAATCGAACGCCACACCACTCTGTCTTTGCAAACATTCTTCGCCTCTTCTACATTCATGCATCTCCTCATACATACCTGACGATTATTACGACTCCTGACCCGGCCGCTTTCAAGTCCTTAACATACCTGATCGTGCCAAGTTTTTCTCGGTCTTCCTTTGCTTCTTTTTCCAACTACATTCGCCTCATAAATTTGTTCAACCGTACTTTCCTCACACATATGTTCCACATGTCCAAACCATCTCAACACTGCTTTCATAATTTTTTCGATAAAGCTTATCTCAGCCCTGCATTATTTCCTTATTTCATCATTCGAACATCTATCAAACATCGTTTTGCCACACATTCGTCTGAAGGATCGCATTTTGACTGCATTTAGCCTGCTTTCATCCTTCTTTTTCTAACTACTTCGCATTATAAATGATTTTTCTTCACTTATTCAAGTCACATGTCCAAATCACCACTCATCTTAAGACTCCTTTTTTAATTTTATCGAAAATATTCATCTCAGACTTCTATTTCTTCCTTTTATCACAATATGAACGTCAATAGACATTTGAAACATAATATAACGAAAAAATGCAAGGCCGAGTTAAACATTATGGATACAATTTATAAAGATGTTTTTAGATGGTTTGGGCGTGTAAAATGAACGAGTGACGAAAAAACAGTATGTACAACAAATTTGTAAGGCGAATGTAGTTGGAAAATGAAGCAAAGCATTTCTTGAATGTTTTTCGCAGATACTTTGTGGCACATTTTATAAACTTTATAAAATTAAACGACTTTGTTTTAACCACTTTTTTATTATAAGTACACTTTAACCTACCGTTTTCGACAAGAACCACGTCATCATGAGGGTTTATTAAATTCTAAAACATTAAAAACATTAAAATTCTCTAAATTAATTACATCCCCTTACCACAATCTAAATCCTCAATGTTATTGTGCATTGCGTAGTAACTCCAAATAACAACTAATGGAACCGCCCAAAAAAATAGTATGAAGCCGCGCACGCATACGTAAAGTGAAACACACAAAAAAAATCTACTGTGCGGAATTTTTCTTTCAAGGAACAGAAATTGGAAATATATCAAAAATAGGACTGCTTCTTAAATTTAATTGATTATTTATAATATTTAAATTTTATTTTATCGCAATGTAAGTTCAAGTATTGCAAACAATTGGGTGTAATCTGGTCAGAAGTTAGAACCATCGGCGGGTATGCATGAGGCGATGTATGAATGTGAAAGAGGCAAACATAGTTTGCAAAGACAGACTTGTATTTTCTCTGCGGCAAAATGGTGCGTTAAGTTTAGTTTTCAGATATTTTACATGACGTAAGCGCCCCTAAATCAGTCACATTTTCATTTTTCTCCTAATAAACGTGTTTTTTCTTGCCGTAAGAAAGGAGCTGGAGTAAGGCTCGACACATCACTATCTGTCCACTAAACTTCATGGACATGGTCTGGGATACATATTTTAAAAGGTGAGATTGCGTGCGGCTTGAAGGATGTCGACGTATCCAAAAAACAAATGTTTTAAATTCAGACAAACCCACGTGATTCAGCAGGAACATAGTTTAACCCTTGACAAGTGACAACCCAAGTTGGGTGTATTATTCATCATAGCCTTTTTTGTAAGGGACGAACGCAGAGACGCCATTTTAAATAATTTGCTACATCCGGAGGCCTATATCACGGTGTCATCATGACTACGCCAAATTTAGTTTATGCTGTGACTAGGGGTTTCTTATTTATACCCGAGGTAAGGTTACCGATTACCGTCCTTAATTTTTATTTTACATCCAATGGTGATATTCACTAATGAATGCCTAAACTCCTTGACATTTAATGCATTTTATACCTATCTACATATCGCTCACTCCTTTCAAGAACGTCATAAATCAAAAAACTTGATTGATACAATGTATTAAAAATAAATATCAAGCCACTTATTGAACTTTTTACTATGCAACAGATCTTTTAAAGTAAAACCTGAAGGTTTTTTCTCCATTTGAAAAATATTTAGTTAATTACAAAAAATAATTAAACAATACCTTTTCTTCAAAATGCAAAAACAACACTTTCTGCCCTGTAGCGGGTAAATATAAAGTTAAAAATATGCCTCTTTTGCTGGGATATAGTACATTTTCTGGGCATTAAGAAAATAAGCACAACTGAAAATTGACGATTTTTGATTTATGACGTTCTTGAAAGGAGTGAGCGATATATGTTAATATCAAATAAGAAGAATGGAATCTCACTTAATTTTTATTCTGCCATCCAATGTTGTTATTCACTAATGAATACCTATACTCCTTTACATTTTATGCATTTTATACTTATCTACATAGATGTTAATATCAAACAAGAAGAATGAAAACTTTATGAAACAAATAACAAATAATTTCAATGTTTTAGAATTAGTACATAAACCCTAATGATGACTAGGTTCTTGTAGAAATCGGTTGGATAAAGTGTACAAATAATTAGTGGTTAAAACAAAGTTGTTTTATTTTATAAGGTTTATAAAATATGCCAAAGTATCTGCGAAAAACTTTCAAGAACGAATGAAAACTCCTAAAAAAGTAAACTGTAAAGCGCTTTTATATAAATGAAATCATCTCTTTATTCCATGATTGCCAATATTTCACATCCAGATATAAATTGATCGTTTTCAAAAACCGTAACTTTGGATTTGTCAGCATTCAGCAGTAAACCACTTTTTTTTAACATATTTTTTGCTTTATAAAATAAAACAAATTGGTTTAAACCACTTTTTATTGGTACACTTTTTCCAATCGGTTTCGACAACAACCTTGTCATCATCGGGATTTATGTACTAATTCTAAAACACTGAAATACTCATAGTTAGGTTATAGATAATTACCCTTCCCTTTCTATACCAAAAACTTCCACGCACTCCGTAAACCACATGAGAATGTGATTTAAAAATCGGGAAAAAACACTTTAATGTTGCTTTTATTGAGCATTGCGTAGCGAATACGTCCACTCTGAATGTTTTCGAATTAGTACATAAACCCTGATGGTGACAAGGTTCTTGTCGAAACCGGTTGGAAAAAGTGTACCAATAAAAAGTTGTTACAAAAAAGTTGTTTTATTTTATAAAGTTTATAAAATGTGCCACAAAGTATCTGCGAAAAACATTCAAGAATTATTTTTTTTGCCACCAACACCTGCAGATCTTTTCTGTTATTAGCAAATTGAACAGCATAGTTAGCATATAAAACGTTTCAGGTCAAATTGATCATCCTCGCTCCATTATTTAAACCGTTTTACACTTATTTTTTGCGATTTATTCCATTCCATTTTAGGTTAAGATTCTAAAAATATGAGTTGCCCACATATAATTGTGAAAATTAAACACTTGAATATACCATATTATCGAGTTTTATTTTTATTTAAGACTAGTTTCGAAAACGACAGATGTTTTCATCTTCTGGTACAAATTGAAACAGTTTATATTTGTACCAGAAGATGATAACATCTGTCGTTTTCGAAACTGGTCGTAAATAAAAATAAAACTCGATAAAGTGGTATATTCAAATGTTTAATTTTAATAAAATAATCATGTCATTCCACATTCCATTAATACCGAATCAATAAATAATGTAATTGTGAAGTCAAATCATTAGATTTCCAGGCGGTTCACGTGATTTGTAGTTTTATTTCTAGGGTTGTAACAACTTGATTTTCTTCATCTCTGCGTAGAACGGTGAAGGGTTCATCTACCTTCCAAAGTATGGAGGGTGATATTTCGCAAGGTGACACTGCAAGAGGGAAACACATTAACCTTTTTCTTCCATACCATACGCGATGGTACGTTAGCGCTTACACCGGGTATCATGATTAACTGCGTGAATACTCGGTAAATACACGCAGGGTGGAAGATGCCCCTAAATTATTAAAATTTCATCATTTATGAAGGTACTTTATTTCCTCCATCTTTTCTTATATTCTTCTATCCAACTTTGCCGTACGTCAATGTTGGATAGAAAATTATTTTATTTTACTACTAAATTAACATTAACTCTTACCACTCTGTAGGCTAGACATTCTGGCCCGTATGATTCTAGTAGGCAGCTCCGTGGGCCACGATGTCTACGAGGTAGAAAAATGTCCCAATTTTTTGATCAGTTATGAGAAAAATGGTCAGAGTGGAAAGGGTTAAAGACGTATTTTTTCTGATATCTAAACATAGAAGAAGAAGAATATGGGAAATGTTGTTTGAAAGATGTTCGAATGGTGAAATCAGGAAAGAATGCAAGGCTGAGATAAGCATCATCGATAAAATTAAGAAAGGCGTGTTGAGATGGTTTGGACATGTGGAACGTATGAGTGATGAAATAACGGTTGAACAAATTTATGAGGCAAACGTAGTTGGAAAAAGAAGCAGAGGAAGACCGAGGAAAACTTGGCACAATCAGGTATGTCAAATATTTGAAAACGGCCGGGTCAGGAGTCGAAATAATCGTCAAGTATGTATGAAGAGATTCATGAATGTGGAAGAGGCGAAGAATTGCATTCTATTCTCTCTGCCTACCTCTGCAGAGAAGCGGCGTGATGGTTAGGCATTTCCAAATACTTGTTCACATATCTGGGTTTTCTTAACCTTTTTTTTTAAATATGTAAACATAGATGAAGAGGAATATAGTCTGGATACATGGTTTATAACAAGGTTTGAAACCAGCCTACAATATATTATGAGCCCTGTAAATACAGACTTTAGTATTTTTCATCTATGTGTTGACAATGTAAAAAAAATGAAAATTTTAGCATTCACAGGCGATCTAAACTAACGATCTGTAATAGTCATTAAGTGATCACATTAAAGACAAACGCACCAATCAAATTTTGGAACTTATATTTATGCTTCAAATGACACTTTTTACATGGTACTTCGACTATGGTTGAGTTAAGTATGTTTTTTTTTTTACTTAGCAGAAATCTGGATTTTATGAAATATTCGATGAATATAATTTCCTTTAAAAGGAGGCCGTCACAATTTTATTTAAGTTTACATTTGAACTAATAATGATGGAACGGTTATTTCGAAATCGGTAGTCATGAAGTGGTTTATACAAAGTGAGCGATAAATAATAACGAGAGTGTTATAAATATATATTTTTAAAATATATATTGCTGCGTTGAAGTTCATTTGAACAAATAAAAGATAAATAAATAAAAATAATTAAAAAAAACGTTGTGTGTGAATCTGAGTTACTTTGTAAATAAAAATGTAACACTTGTAAAATGTATGATAATGATGTAATGTGTGTGACCCTTTAAATTAATTCCACTCTCATCCATGTATGTACTAACAATACAGAGTACTTGAATATTCTTTCGGATCACTGCTTTAAAAAGGAATACATTACAAACTGCGACGAAATGGACAATTTTAAGTAGGAACTCGAATTAAACACCGATTTTAATGTGAGTTCATACCATGCTTTAAAAAAATCTCAAAACGAAATGGATTTTTGCCAATTTAAAAAGTAAGGTTACGTCAAAGTTCTAGATTTTATTTACCTTTCGAGTTAGATAATACTAGATTCCAGCCTTATTTATTACGATGAATGATAAGAAGAGTAAAGTTTTGTATTTATTTTTATGTATTATATTTTTGTGAAACATTTTTTTACAACATTTTGAGTGTGTCCAAATACTTGTTCACAAAATCTGGATTATCTCCAATTACAGGAGTTATTTTCATATTATTTTTTGACATCTCATCAAAGATGAAGAAGAATATAAATATATTCTTTACATCTCACCAATAGATGTCTCTAGTGAAGTTTTAGTGATTCATGAACAAGGTTTCTAAATTGGTTCATATATATAGAACTTGAATGAATTTGAGTAGTGTGGTTGTCAATAATGGGTAGAATTGGTGAATGTTACACGTGTGTAAAGTGATCACTTAAACCAGCCTATGACGGTCGTAAGCCCCGTAAATGCCCAGACTACCATATTCTTCTTCATCTTTGATGAGATGTCAAAAAACATTTTTTTGTTGAAGTCTGCTTTCAAGTAAAATTTTTCAATGATAACAATCTTTTTCAAGATTTATTTGATAATAAAACAGACGCAAAAGTCTATAAAGATAAAAATTCGTAAATATTTGATAAAATGTGTATTAGATTTAAGTTTTGGACTGACATTTCTTCGTGGAACTGCATTTTAAAGAATAAAAAAAACAACTGTGCATTTTTTTTCACATTAATTTTATTTGACTAGCAACCGAGTTTTGTCGTAACCGACATCATTAGACTGGTCTGGTATCTTTAGACCAGTCTGATGATGTCGGTTACGACTAAACTGGGTTGCTGTAAAATTAAATTCATGTGGAAAAAAATTCAAAAGTAGTTGTTATTTTATTCGAGAAGGAGAATGGTTTATTACAATACCACAAAGTCAACAATGTTTTAAATGTACAAAATAAAATGTGAAATGTGCCTTTGGAATGGAAAAACTCATTGTTGTGTGATTTGTAATTGTATTTTTTTTAATTTTAAAATACTAAAATGTAAATATGATTTTTAATTTTGAATAAGTTAAATAATAGATTTATATTATCCACTGACACTTCGTGATGGAATTGCATTTTTAATTTATTATTAGATTAAAACCAATATTTTTAGCTTTTCCACTTTTTTATTTGACCAGCGACCGGGTTTCGTCGTTACCGACATCATCAGACTGGTCTGATGATGTCGGTAACGACGAAACCCGGTCGCCGGTCAAATAAAAAAGTGGAAAAGCTAAAAATATTGGTTTTAATCTAATAATAAATTAATAAGTTAAATGATTGTTTTATTCAGGAAACACTTATTTTTTTACAACTTGAGTTTATTAATGACTACTGGTTTCGAAAGCCTAACTTACATCGTTTGGTCTGAATAATAACTATTATTCAATATATTATAAATGGTTATTTTTCCGACCTGACGATGGATGTTTAGCTTCCGAAACTAATAGCCATTAAAAAACTCAAGTGGTATGATAACAAGTGTTTCCTTAATCATTTTAACATGTCTTACCAAAAAATAAATGCCAAAACAATAAATAAAATATTGTTTTATTCTATATTTATTAATTCCTCTCCTTTCCTTCTCCTTCCTGCTAAATCTATTATTTTATATAATAGCCTTTTTTTGTTTAATCTCTGAATGTTTTTAATAGTTTTATAACATAAATGTAGAATTGTTTAATTGGTCTTTTTTTAGCGTAATTATTTTTTGTTAATGTAATGTAATGTTTATTATTGTTAATGTAACTGTTGTTTATTATATCATTTTTTATATGTAAGCTGTACAATTCCCGAATAAATAAAATAAAAATAAAATATTTGAAATTCATAAATAAATAAAATGCTACTTATGAATTTTTATTTATTTCAGTTGTTTTTGTAATGGACCCCTGCAATCAAGTAAACCAACCCGGAAAAACTCAAATTTAATGAAAAAAAATACATTTAAAAAGCATTAAACTGGAATAACTGGATTCTAAATCAAAAACAGTTATTTTTTAACAATATGTTGAGATTTAATTTCATATATGCTGCAGTTGAGATGGTAGTACAAATAACTTTAAAGTATAGCAAATCCAACAATGGTGAATAAAATGGACACACTAAAAATATTGCTAAAACCAAAAAATTATCTACAGTTTGGCAGCAAAATACAACGTAATCCCTTTTGTTTTTCCCAGGTTTTACGCGTGTTCATATTCACTTATTTAAAATACACCATTTATTTGGTTTTGTGTTATTCGAGAGGCATTAATTACTTTCAACAAAAGAGGAATACCGTTTGTCCTCTGAATGAAATATTGGTGTGTCTGATTTATGAAATCCTTTTCAAAAAATAATAAACATCATTGAATAAAAAATATACACGTGTCGACCATAAAAATAATTGTAAACATAATTGTCGATTTTTTTTTTGAATAATTGCTATGCGAACACTCGGATTTATGGCCATTTAAAAATTTATTTATAAAGGATGGAATAAATCTAATTGGATTGTAAAGGAATGTTATAGTTATTTTGTTCTTCTAAGCGATTTCATCCGCTACTGCCAATCATCAAAACTAAACAATTTTAAAATCCATATTATGTTAGAAATTCAAAAATAAATATTAAAGAAATGGGGAAGAAATAATTTATATTAATCAAAAATGGGAATTTATTTCAGTAAATAATGGATTCAATCATTTTAATTTTTTAACCCGGCCAAGTATTACTGAGACTCAGACTGGTTAAATGGAAAGAAACAAAAGGGAAAGCATACAACTATAATGTTTCATTCACAATGTTGAGGGATATAAGTACCAAATAAGAGATCAACTAAAAATACGGACCAAAGCAAAATAAAGGAATGGATAAGTAAATGAAAAGAGTTAATATTATTAAATTTATAAAAGAGTTTTAATTTTTTTATTCTTTTTTGTGTATATTATGATAAAAAAAAAATGGTTAAAAAAACTCCACCGACAAGACACTGGTAGATCTCTTTAAAAAAAATAATGTTTTAATGATGTATATGATTTAAATTAAAGTAAAATAATTAAAATGTAACTTTGTTTTAAAATCACTATAAATATTTTATTATAACTTAATTATAACATCTACCGGTTTCAAAGCTAACCACTTCTTTATCAAGACTGATTAATACTAGTAGTATTAATCAGTCTTGATAAAGAAGTGGTTAGCTTCGAAACTGATAGACATTTAAATTAAGTTTTAATACACTATTTATAGTGATTTCACGATAAAGTTACATTTTAATTTGAAAATGGAAAATTACAAAGTTAGTGCATGAAACATAAATTATAAAAGTAAAATATTCTTATGTATGGTTTATCTTAACTTATTAGTTGAGAGAGATCTTTTTAATTATTAACGGAAAATATTTGAAAAGATCTCTTTAAAAATAACAACAAACTGCTGGAAAAATATTTTATCGGAGGTAATTTCATATTGACTTCTCTTGATTCAGTTTTGTTTTATATGATCTTATTATAGCCTGATTGGTATTCTGCACGCTGCAAAGCGTTTGACCTTCTAAGGAAACCATCTATTTGGAACATTTTTACGGAGACGATTCATGTCGAAAGTTGATTGAAAGCTATTTACTAAAACATAAAATAGATAAACATTGCTTCTATAATAATATAGAGTGTTGTCGATAATATTACGATATAAAATATGAAATTAAAAATAATTTCAAGTGATAATATATAACATTAAATATATAATTGGATTTTAACCTAAATTGTTACGATGAATATTTTATCAAAGGAATTTAAAAAATTATATGTTTAAATTTTAAAAAGTTTGGTTGTGAACGTAAGATTTACGGATTTTAAGATCAGTGTAGCGGAAATAAGGTTCTGAGTTTAAGGGTTTGAGCCCACTTTTACAGAACAAAAATAGTTTGAAAATGTTATATTTTACATAAAAGGATATAAGTGTGTATAAGAACACAAATATTTCTCACAAAAAAAATCATTTATACAAAATTTTGCAAGACATTTTTTTAAATGAGTGGTCAAAAATAATGGATATCGACTCAACTATTAATGTTGCAATACTGATAATAAGTTTGGCAAATGAAAAATTAACCTAAATTGTCCAGAATAGTGAACATGGCACAGTCTATAAAGTGATAACATAATATATTTAGTATTTTTCGAAAATGGTGCTATTTAAACCTTCCAAATTTATAATTATTATTGACTAAACTCAGCCAGTGAATGATTGTTAGCCTTGGGAAGCTCAGAAGAATCCTATATTTTGTTCGTGCAGAAAGGTAATTATTCTTAATTTTCAATAATTCTTATTTTAGCTTGAAAAAGGTTTCTCAAAAAATATTTATAGACCTTACTCTTATTTAAATATATATTTAGAAAATAAATACGTAATGAACTTTTTTAAATAAAATTTTCAAAAAATCTCGTTTAAAAAAATATAAATATAAAAGGAAGTAAATAAACTATTTATAACTCTCCGAAAGGGAGAAAATCCAGTTTTTAAAAGAAATTTTTTTCATATTTTCAATTGCGTCAATCACTTGAATTAGTTAAAGGTAGGTCATAAAGTCTGTATATTCCTACATCTACATTTTTCTTCTTTATATTTTTATTACTTCTGTTCGGCTACTATATAAAATAAATCAAATAAAAAGGTTTCAAAGTAAACGAAAAATTGTAAGAAATTTGTCATCTTTCCAAAACGGGAAGTTTTAAGTATTCCTAGACGCATACACCCGAATTTGGGAGGATGATCACATCACCTGCTTGGAGAGTAGAATATCGGCGCAACCCAATCAATAGTTATTCTCTTGTACTGCCTTAACCTTTTGTTGTCCCAATAAAAAGGAAAACAGAAATGTCCATCGGTCCTGCGTCCTCCCGTTATTCCAGACACGTTTTGGGTCCCGCGCTCCCGAATCGCCCGAGAACCAATTTTCCCTAATGTACAGTATTGAATTCGAAAACGGCACTATGTTGAACAGATGCTGTTGTTTCTTACCGTCAGAACTGAGCTTAATACGATTTAACTGTCATAAGAGACATACTTCCTGGTTTATTGGATTAGAAATAGATTTGGTATTTTCCAAATTATATTCTGCCTGTTAAAAATTGCGTCTTCAAATCTTGAGAACACTGAAAAATACGCAAATTTAACACGCTCACTTTACTTTCAATATCTGTTATTATTATATGAATTTAGGTAAGTACTTGATCAATCATTTTTCAGACACTAACGTTGTGAAAAAATGTGCTTCAGACTTTGAAGGGGGAATATCGCGTATTAATAATAAATATTACACTTCTTTGAAAATGTATTGTTAAAGAATTATAAGTCAGAATTACAAAACTTGAAGACAGTAAAAAAATCATTAAAATACATTTAAACATCTCAAGAAAGATGAAAAAGTATATGAATGTCTGGGTATTCACAGATAGAGATTTGTGAACATTATGATATTTGAACTAACTCAAGATGTTGTAAATCATTAAAATCAATAATTAAACAAGAGTTTTTATTAAAAAGACAATCAAATTTAAACATTTATCAGTGCACGGGGTGGGACATAGGTCTTTTACAAATATTGTAGCTTTAAAGCTTTATTAAATAATATATTTTTATAAAATGTAGACGTATTCTAATAAATCTGAGGCTTTAATTTATAATTTTATTGCAAAATCATCAATAACTGTATTATCAAAAATAAAGATAAGCACTGTACAACATGTTTTGTTTTGACAATTGTAATATATGGTATGTACCATGTAGTTTATTAACAGTGTTAATATAACTTTCAGCAATATAACTTTACAATATAAAGCGTTATCAAATTTCATAACTTAACAAACGTAAAATTATGTTAATTTATTAGGCGTTATATTGTTGATAAGAAAGCTTATTTATGTTATATTTTAAGTTTTATGAATAACATTATGAAAAATAATGTATTTAACTTTTTGGTTGAATTATCAATTCCAAGCATCTAGCATCATTAAAAAGTATATAATTAACTCAACAGCACGCAAAACGCCAACGCGTATACTTGTCACTGGAATCTAAATTCAGTCCTGTTCTTGTATAAGTAAAACTATGTAAAGTTATTATTCCAAAACATGCTTTAATATGGTTTGTTTGTAACCTTATCCAAACTAACTAACTAACTAACCATCACGCCGCTTCCCCGCCGGGGTAGGCAGAGAGAATAGAACGCCACACCACTCTGTCTTTGCAAACATTCTTCGCCTCTTCCACGTTCATGCATCTCCTCATACATACCCGCCGATTGTTACGACTCCTAACCTGACCACTTTAAAGTATTCGGCATACCTGATCGTGCCATGTTTTTCTCGGTCTTCCTCTGCTTCTTTTCCCAATTACATTCGCCTCATAAATTTATTTTAACGTTCTTTCCTCACTCATTCGTTCTACATGTCCAAACCATCTCAACACACCTTTCTTAATTTTATCAATAATGCTTATCTCAGCTTAAACCTTATCCGCACTTAAAATTACATAAGAAACTGCATCTGTTACCTCAATGATTATTAGTGTGGTAGGTAGACATAGGCGATCTAATTAAAAACCGAATTATTTAGTGACTTATTTTTTTTTTTAAAGTCGACACAAACCATAAGTAGGTATATTTTTCGATTGTATTATTTAAAGCTAATTTCTTAAATCGGTGCACATGTGTAGTTTTTATTTTATTATTATTTGCTTAAAATATTACATATTTGATAATGTTCTGATGTAAAATGAAATAAGCTTATTATCATAAAATGATTAACACCCCTATAACGTGCACCCTTATAAGGTTTACCCCTTTAACATTTGCAGCAATTTTTTCCTATAATGGTGTTCCCCCGTATAACGCAGTATGTCCACTAATTCGGTTTAGTCATTTCCGACGGCTAAAGTGTAAAAATACAATTTTAAAACATTAACACACCTTCAACGTTTTAGGGGGGTTTACTGTATTATTTAAACCGTATAGCGTTCCACCGAGGCGTTTGTAGAGAGAATCTACAATATTTCACAATCATAAATTCAAGTATTGAATATAATATTCTAACGCATACGTTTCTTGAGTAAATTTAAGCATTGCATACCCTACTAGAAGATATGCGCAGAAACATGAGCCTTGTAAAATAGCACAGATATGTTCTATACATGATATCAGTTGTTGAGAACTTCTGTAGTTCTCAAAACTAGTGCTTACATTAATAAACTCAAAAAGTGGTCCAATAGAAGTATTTTTTTTATTTTTTATTTATTAAACAGAAATTTGCTGTTAAGATAAATTGATAAATAGATAAATTGTACGTAAATATCTTACTACTGTTACATACGTTGTACCTCTCCAAAAAAGGATCACTTAAAAATAATCAATTTGTATTATTGGAGAGGGACTTATACTTAATTTTTTGTATTTGATGAAAAATACACATAGATTTTCAGTCTGTATTATCAATATTTGTAGCAATGACCTTGTTTTTAAATATTTTATAACTTACTATTTTATACAAACTAACTTTGTTTTAAATCACATTATACGATATTATAAATTAAGCGTTATGTCAACTGGTTTCGAATCAAACAGCTTCTTTCTCAAGACTAATTAATGCTTAAAACGATGTGCTTCAAATTCAAATATTTGGCAGATTGAAGGGCTATCGTAGGAATTTCAAGTGGCTTTTTTGTGTTGATCAGCAGTTTCGGATAAAGGAATGAGGGATAAGTGAAAACATTTTTGATGACGGGGTTTTCAATAAAGGTAAATAAAAAATCTTTCCTCTTTTATATTCCTATACTTTAAAATTTAATTTCTCCCCATTGCATGCTTATAATACAGTTGAATTTTGTACCGGCCAATATTTATATAAGTTTTGATAAAACGTACAGTAATTTTTTTATCCTTTTTCTTTTGTTATATTTTTAGGTGGATCTGATTCATTCCAACGTTTTCACCACCATTGCAGGAAAAAGATATTAACAACGTCCCAAGGGAACAATTTATAAAAATTTTAAACGAATTTGAGACCTAGCTTAGTATTCAGTGTTTGATAATGGACCTAAATACTTGTCACAATATATTTTTAAAAAAGTAGTATTAACGAAGTAAAATATAAATAAAAAATAAAAAAATAATAAAATAAAAAATACACTAGTACGGATTTAAATGTACGACTTTTTAACGAAACTTTTAAAATACTTTTTAAAAATGTACTCACACAAACTAAAAAAAAAAAACATTAAAACACTTGAAAAAGATAACTTTTCAGTTTTTTAAAGATGATCTGTTCAATACGTAAAAATATCACTTGACTGTTGAGTTTTGAATTTTTGCCTGTTGATGAGAATATCTACCATTTATAAATTAACAAACATTAAAGTGGTTTTATGAACATATATTTAAAAATCAAAGTTTTTTCATCATTTTTATTCCGGTAATTAATGTCCAGCCAATAAATAACACAAAACAAACAGATATTCAATAAAAAGAAAATTGACAAACATAATAATCGAATACCAAAGTTATCATTTCGATTATGTTACGACTACTTGATGACATTAAAAAATAGCAATAGGTTAATCGAAATAACATTACATTCATTATTAATTTGACGTTGATCATTTGTTAATAAATATTAAACGAACTAATCGGGTTTTCATCGGTTTTACGAATATTTGGCTTAGTGTTTCATATGAAGTTATACGAAAGCAAACGTAAAACGAAACGGATTACACTCCGCTCCCATAATTTCATTCGACATGCAATACATCCAATTTTACCTTATGAAATGTGTAGATTTTTTAACCACCACTTAATATATACAAAAAATTATGTTGCAAATCATTTACGACGTTCGTGTATATATATGTGTTCGTTTATATCTGTGTTCGTGTAAATCTGTACCATTGCCAAAAGTTTATTAATGTTCACATATGTGTTTTTATATCAAGAAGTATTCTGTTAATTAAAAAGGTGTGTTGAGATAGTTCGGGGCATGTGAAACAAATAAGTCAAGAATGAAAAGAAAAATATTTTATTTATTGTTTCCGCATTTACTTTGTGGTGGTGCCATGATGATATTATTAATGAAAACACTTGTTTTTTAACCACTTGAGTATATTTAATGACGACTAGTTTCGGAAGCTAAACTTCCGTCTTCAGGTCTAAATGTAAACATTTACATGTTTGCATTTAGACCTGAAGATGGAAGTTTAGATTCTGAAACTAGTCGTCATAAAATAAACTTAAGTGGTAAAAACACAAGTGTTTTCTTTAATAATAACGGTAAAATAAATTTATGAGAATTATGTAGGTAAAAATAGAAGCAGAAAATGGCCGAGGAAGATTTTTCATAATCACATTTTTCAAAACTCGCCAAAGTAGGAATAATCGCCGAGTATGTATAAATAGATGCATGAATGATTTAGAGGCGTAGATTGTTTGCAGAGGCTGAGTGGTGCGGTGTTCTATTTTCTCTGCCTACTCCTGCAGTGAAACGGCATGATAAATAGTTTTTTGTTTTAATGTTGACGTAAATTATGGCACATATATATCATTTAATATTTTTAATTTTTATTTTATTATGATTTTTGTATTATTTATTGTTTTAAGAATTACATTTCGGATAAACATGAAAATTTCAATTTGAAAATTTACTAATTCTAAGCTTCTTAGAATTGTAAATAAAATTATAAAGAAAAATACAGACGCTCTGATCAACATGGTAAAATACAAACAGATTTTCAACAGTGTGTTTTCACTTGTTGATGAAAACGTCTATAGTTCTCAAAACTAGCCGTGTTTAAAATGATTAAGGAAATACTTGTTTTTATACCACATGAGTTTATTAATGACTACTAGTTTCGGAAGCTAAACTTCCATCATCAGGTCTGCATAATAACCAAAATATAAAATAAAAAGCTGTTCAATAAATAAGGAGAGGGGCAAGTTAGGTGGAGGGGGTTAGTCAAGGGGCGGAGTTTGAAAACAAAGGAAAAATGGAAAGCAAAGATGAAGAATTTTGAAACAACATACAATTTAATAAATTAAAATTACAATTTAGGTTTTTTTTTGGAATTTCTAAGTATTCCAAATAATTCAAAATTTGGCCTTTATATGGTACAGGTTGTAATATTATATTGTAATTTTAATTTATGAGAGTGGAATGAGCGATTTGTATCTATTATGTGATTTGCAAATTCCGAAAAATAATTATGTACTTACACCACCGCTACGATGTTATTAAATTCTAATCTTTAAATTTCACTCTGTTTGGCCTACACATTTTCCATCGCAATCTCCACACGGAATTTCATAAATACCACTTTTTTTAAATATATCTATTTTTGATTTTGAGTAGTTGAGGATTTTATGAAAATTATTATTTGTATAATATGCAGGTTGGAAATGGGAGGGTAAGATTTTCGAAATATTTTTAGTTATTGAAGTCGTGTATTAAATTTTCAGTCAATATTTATTTTTAATTGAATCATTTATCATCAACAAGTGTTTTCTTTATCATTTTAACATATCTTACCACAAAGTACATGCCGAAACAATAAATATGTAAATAATAATCGGTGAAATGTTCTTATACCATACAAGTGCTTTATTTTCATACTTAAATTATCATGTTTTTTTTGTTTTTTTTTTTAATTTCAGCTGTATGATACATATACACCTATTAAATATAAGTACCTGTTTAATATAAGCAATGAGTTTGAGCAAAAAGTATTCTACGTCAAAAAAGCTTTTACACACCACATTTTAATGAGATCACGTGTGTTCATTTCAAATCCAAGATATGTTTCCCGGACTTGAGGCATTGTATTAATAATTCAGGTAAGGCGTTTGCTGAGTCAGCGGGCCTAGAATTTTTACCTGAGACTGTATGCTTTTATCACACCATCGAGACGCAAGTATCTTCACACTAAACGTAACGTGTTCCCGAAATGGGGTGAAATAGCGTATCTACGAGTACTCTAACAAACAAGAAAATAATTCATAATACAAACTTTGAGCGCGTCCGAATTTTCACAACATTTTGAGTGTGACCAACATGATGAAAAAAAAAAAGAGTTTCTGCTCAATAAAAAGCTTCTTTTCATCTCACTTATAGATGTCTCTAGTGAAGTTCTAGTGATTCAAGAATAATGTTTTGAAATTGGTTCATATATCTAGAACTTCCAAAAATTTGAGTAGTATGGTTGTCAATAATGGGAAGAATTGGTGAATGTTACGCGTGTGTAAAGTGTTCACTTTAACCAGCCTTTGACGGTCGTCAACCCCGTTAATGCCCAGACTTCAATATTTATCTTCATCTTTGATAAGATGTCAAAAAATATCATGATGAATGTTACACGTATTTAAAGTGATCACTTAACAAGTATACGACAAGTCGTAAGCCATGTAATTACCCAAACTTCCATAATTTTAATTTTCTTTTTTAAGTTTTCCAAAGTCTATGAATTTTGTTCACATATTCTGGATATATATCAACATGTAATACTTTATATCAAAGTTTTTTGTTAATGTCTTTACATAGATGAAGAAGAATGGGAATGTCTGGGTATAAACATGTCTTAATAATATTATTTATTGATTCGGCATTAACTTTGTGGAATGATATGATTATTTTATTAAAATTAAACACTTGAATATACCACTTTATCGAGTTTTATTTTTATTTACGAATAGTTTCGAAAACGACAGTTGTTTTCATCTTCTGGTACAAATAAAAACTAATAAATTAATTTGTACCAGAAGATAAAAACAACCGTCGTTTTCGAAACTAGTCGTAAATAAAAATAAAACTCGATAAAGTGGTTCAAGTGTTTAATTTTAATAAAAAATGTCTTATTAAGACATTATCAAAACTCACAGACAGTGTTTTATAATGTCTTAACATAAGACGAAACGCGTCACATATTATCATATATATGTAAATAAAAGTAGAATTAAATCCAATAACCGTGTCTTATTTTGGATATATTACCCAACAATTCAATATGGAATTCTACCAACTGTCTGCAGTTACAATAAATAAGTTATATTCTCTCTGCCTGTCCCTGTAGCGAAACGCATAATGATATGCATCAGACAGATTTGTTTTTGCTAAAAAAAAAAGAAAATAAAACATGACTTAACCCTTTGAGGGAGTGATGATTTGAAAGCACCCCTCAAGAGCAACCATCAAAAATTCTAAGCACGCTCAACGCGAGTGTCCTTATTTTCTTTAATAATGGGTCCGCGTGTGGAATCCCGCTGCCAAATGTAATTTTGATGTCATTTTAATGTGTTCATTCTGAAATTGAATATGTTCCGCAGCAGGGGCGAGAGGAAGGGGTGAGAGGGGGTAAGTACGTCATTATTTGTAAAAAAAAAAAGAAATTACTTCGAGGGATTTTATTGTAAAAAAGAGCAATAAAATTCACGACTGACGGTTTCAGCTGAATTTAATTTGTTTGATATATTTTTTCTGTCGTACATGACCATTATTTTATATGTGAATTCAAACCCTGTTTTATTCTTTTGATATTTTATTTTAATACTTTAAAATATTTTTAACTTAATTTATCATTCAACGTTGTTAAAAAATTTAAAAAACGATTCACAAATAATAAAACTTAAAGAAACGAAAGACTGCTTAGCCTATAACATTACAAGCAAATATCTGAAATTAATTTACAAAGATAAATCCATCAAAACTTTTTTTTACTTGGTAGAAAAAAATCCTTTTTTTTATTTAACGATATATCAAGAAATTTGCTCAGAAAAGGTATTCATTTTAAGGTTTAATGTAAAAAAAAAAGTAAATTAACGTTTTCATAATTATTATGTTGACCTTAGATAACTTAGAAAATAAAACCTTGTGTTAAAAAAAAAAATTTACAAAATTATGAGTGTGTGCAAATACTTTTTCACAAAATCTGGATTATCTCTAATAACAGGAGTTATTTCAATAATTAAAATTGGTTCATTAATTAAAAAGTAAATTAAAATTGGTTCATATATATATAGAACTTCCAAGAATTTGAGTAGTGTAGTTGTCGCTAATGGGTAGAACTGGTGAATGTTACACTGTGTAAAGTGATCACTTAAACCAGCCTATGACGGTCGCCAGCTCCGTAAATGCCCAGACTTCCATATTCTTCTTCATCTTTGATGAGATGTCAAAAAAAAAAATAAAAATAACTCCTGTAATTGGAGATAATCCAGATTTTGTGAACAAGTATTAAAGGAAGTCTGGGCATATACGGGGCTGACCCCGTAAATGCCCAGACTTCCATATTCTTCTTCATCTTTGATAAGATGCCAAAAAAAATAAACAAATGAAATTGTTTAGGTGAGGAGTCGGTATAATCGGTAGATGTGTATAAGGAAATGCATAAATGTGGATGAAGAAGTTCAAATAGTAGTACACATAAGGAGGAAATGCAAAACTAAGGTAGGTATTATCGATAAAATTATGTTTGCTATGTTAGGATGGTTTAGGCTTGTGAATCGAATGAGAGAAGAAAGAACGGTTTACCGTTTACCGGTTTACCGTTACTAATTTATGAGGCGATTGTAGTTATAAACTGCAGAGAAAGACCGAAAAAAGCTTAATGATTAAATATTTTAAAAACATGAAAATGGTCAGGTCACGAATCGGAATAATTAGTGTGTATATGTACCAGTCCGCCTCCGTAGTGTAGTGGTCAGCACGCTTAGCTACCCTTCTGGAGGTTCCGGGTTCGATTCCCAAAGTCAAAAATAAAAGTGATTTTTCACTCTTATATTTACTCAATATTACCCGAGACTGGTACCTTAAGTGGAGAACTGATCACCTTTCCTTCATGTGTTAACGATCAAAATAACACTGAGTTTATATGATGCAGTGCCCTATGCACCATTGGATGTGAATAAGGGTTTGAAAAATAGAAGGTGCGGATAAGGGTTTTGAAGTATGTATGAGTAGATGCATAAATGTGGAAGAGGCGAAAATTTTTGCGAACGCAAATTGGTGTGGTATTATGTTCTCTCTGCGTACCGCTGCGGTGAAGCAGCGTGATGGTTAATTAGTTCAGACCGTGTGTAAATTTGTCTTACGCGATTACTGTCTTGCAAAATGTTTTTCAGGTAAACTAAAAGATAATAATTGAACATTTGCGATCGATGAAAAAATTCCCGAATTTCAAGTTTATCTGAAATTTCAGCTGTCGGATAACGATTTCAGGAAATCGACCAAATTCGTTTTGTTCACCGTTTACAGTTTAACGATTAAAATGGTTTTCAATCGAATTAAGCCACTGTCCGTTTTGAGTGACTTGTATAAACAAAAAGCTCCAGCGAGATTCCAAACCTGGCGTTTATCAATTGTTTGCTTAACTAATGGATTTTGTTGAATATGAACGAATAATAATTAATTGAAACTTTCGAATAAAATAATTGAATATCTCGTTGCGGTGGATCGGCGCTGCGAAACAAAATTTCGGTACAATTATGTCCATTAATTATATTTCACCGCTGTTTTGCGAATTTATACTTTAAAGATACGGTTCCCTACATTTCCTGGGGCTCGAAATATAAATTTATTCATTCAAATATGGTCTGGAGAATGACGAGCGAATATTAATTTCGCGGTTTCTAAATAAGAACGAATTTATTGAATCGGATTACGGTTTATGAATAACAAGTTAATTAATGCGGAAGATTTCATAAATATTTTTAAACAAGTGTCCAGCCATTTTTGAATACCCAGTAAATGTACCTGTAAAAAACTTGGTTGGGATGTCGAAAATGTAAAAATTGGTCTTTAATACAGAGGATATTTAAATATAAACAAAATAACTGGTCAAAAATGTGCTTTATATCACGCATGAATCATAAATAATAAATAAAAAATTGTTTAATATTTTGTTGCTGATACTTTGTGAAACATTTTATGAACTTTAATAAAATATAATTTTTTGACATCTCATCAAAGATGAAGAAAAATATGGAAGCCTGGGCATTTCCGGGGCTGACGACCGTTATAGGCTGGTTCAAGTGATCAATTTACACACGTGTAACATTCACCAATTCTACTCATTATTGACAACCACACTACACAAATTCTTGGAAGTTCTTTATATATGAACCTATTTTTAAAACATTGTTCTTGAATCACTTGAACTTCACTATAGACATCTATTGGTGAGATGAAAAGTAGCTATTTTATTGAGAAGAAACTCTTTTATTAGTATATGAGGTCCAAATCCTGGATTATAATCACAACACATGAGAAACGCCAGAAAACATCATTTTCATTTTTATTATTTTAGCTTATAATTTGACCAGATAATTTATTTACAACTAATGCCCAGACTTCCATATTCTTCTTCATCTTTGATGAGATGTCAAAAAATAATTTGAAAAATACTCATATAATTGGAGATAATCCAGATTTTTAATTCCAAATATTTGTTCACAACAAATATTTGGACACACTTAAAACATTTATAAAAAATCTATTGTTAACGAAAATGATGCAGAACGCATCGAAACATCTGTCAAAATAGATTTTAAGAATTTATAAGCCGTCATTTCCAAGTTAGTTTTAAATGAAAATATAATATGAAAATATGACTTTTGTTACCATTAAATCATCAACATTGGTGTATGTCATTTTTTAATCATGCAAAATGATATTTTCATAAATGGTTATCACATGAATAGACGTACGATTATCAAATATTAAAACGTACAGTGAGCTTTAGGTGTTTTTTTTTCATGAAAACACAGCTAAATAAATTGGTCATTCTTTATTATTGTTTTAAGATATATCTCACGATGTGCATATCCTAAAAAACCCTGATCTAATAAAATTCTATCTAACTAACTAACCATCACGCCGCTTCCCCGCAGGAGAAGGCAGAGAGAATAGAACGCCACACCACTCTGTCTTTGCAAACATTCTTCGCCTCTTCCACGTTCATGCATCTCCTCATACATACCCGTAATAAAATAATAAAAAAAATTCTCATTTGAATAAAACGATACGTATTAATCTTCATAAAAAATGGCTGCGCAGCTGTTTATACATTGAATGCCGCTTCAAGGTAGGTATTCAAAACAATGTCTTAAAGACCATATTTAAAAGTAATTGAGGAAAACGAAATGTATTTGTCATTCCTGGAACGACACTCGGCCCATAATGGTGGAATAATTGCTTAATTTAAATTCCTATACAAATCACGGGAATATTAATCAAAACACAAAAACACGACTTCAACCAAAGAGATACCGACCGCGGAGAAATACTCGTAACAAGGTGGCTAAAAAGAAGGTTAACTAAATAAAAAAATTGGAAGAACCAATACAAGATTTAAAAATAATAATAATAATAAAAACCCTTATCCGCACCCCAATGGTGCATAGGGCACTGCGTCATATAAACGCAGTGTTATCTTGATCGTTTACATATGAAGGAAAGGTGATCAGCCCTCCGCTTCAGGTACCAGTCCAGGGTAATACTGAATAAATATAACAGTGAAAAAATCACTAATATTTATTTTACCCCCCTTGGGAATCGAATCCGGGACCTCCAGAACGGTAGCCGAGCGTGCTGACCATTACACTACGGAGGCGGACAAAAAATTCAAGATTAACATGTTTAATATTTATATAAGTAATTATATATTTATAAACATTTCATCTGATTCCAAAGTGCAGTTGTTAGTGCACCAGGCTACCATGATAACCCGCTGGGAGGTCTAAAGATTCTATTCTATAAAAAGGGTATATGAATATAAGTGATTTTTCAGTATAATGTTTATTTAATATTGCCCTGGACTGGATCCTGAAGCACAAGGCTGATCAACGTTCCTTCGTGTATTTGACTAACAAGATAACACTGTTTCTATACAATGCAGCGTTCCATGCATCATTGGGTGTGGATAAGGGTTAAAAGAAGAATATGCATTTACCGAATTGACCAATTTGAGGTATTTGAAATACTTGATCATGCCAACTTTTTACCGACTTCCTCTGCTTTTATTACCTAATACATTTGCATCATAAATTTGTTTTATTTAAATTTCTTTACTAATTCGATTCACATCCCCTTACCATATCAATAATCTTATCTAATAAGCTTATCTTTTTTTTTCTTATATCTTCATCCTTAGATCACCATTTGAACACATTTGCTTACATACTTTTAATATATATTTTTTTTATTATAAAGAAATTTATAAGATGCAATAAAAAACGACATCATATATTTATAACATGTTAAATATTTTCGGAACACCGTGTGATTTAATGTAATCATTTTCAAGTGACAGCCTTCTCCAAATCTGTTTCAATAGCCTTATCCTTATTTTGAAATTCATCCATACTAAGCAACCGGGATTAAGACACAATAGCTATTACTTGGACAACAAACTTTCGGAAAAGCGGAAGAAAACTTTACTATCCGAATCCATACAATTCGGCATTATGTAAATTATTCCAAAAAAATATTTGTGATTCGTTTTCTTGAAATATGATTGCTATTTTAACGTTTTTTTTTTGGTAGTTCAAGAAGTTATGTTTAATAAAAACCCCTGGATGAAAGGCAGTTCTTTTGATTTTCTAAGCGAATAATAAACGAAGATCAAAGAAAAATCATTAAAAAAACAATTCTTAAGAAAATAATCCAGAGATTTTTTTTCAAGAGAACAGCGAATCTCAGGGGTGGATCTCATTAAGTATGACAATAAAGAAAGAACTTCTAAGGGGTAGTAGTAATCAAGGGAGTATTATTAATTCCTTAAGAGTTCGCCTTTCAATTGCATTGAAGTTATATCGTCCAAGCTGTTGTAATCTCCGCTTCCGAGCACCATCCGGGAAGGGTTGCCTTCATAAAGATTCGTAATAAAAGGGTCGTCTTTTAAAACGAGTACTTGCTATCGGGGATAAAAAATATATGGTGATGACAGATTTGATTAAATCTTAAACTTACTTCAAAACAATAAATATTAAAATATATATGTTTAATTAAAATTAAACACTTGAATATACCACTTTAATGAGTTTTATTTTATTTATGACTACTTTCGAAAACGACAGATGTTTTCATCTTCTGGTACAAATTAAAACTAACGAACGAAAATATATTTAGGTGTATATATAGGTTAGTAAATATAGGGAGGGGGGTTTAGGAACAAGATTTTTAGTAAAAGGAAACATTGATAAAAAAAATGATCATTGAACATTGATCGTGCTATTTATATATATATATATATATATATATATATATATATATATATATATATATATATATATATATATATATATATATATATATATATATATATATATATATATATATATATATATTATATATATATATATATATATATATATATGTATATATATACATATATTTATATATAAATTTGTATATATATAATATATATATATATATATATATATATATATATATATATATATATATATATATATATATATATATATATAATATATATATATATACATATATATATATATATATATATATATATATATATATATATATATATATATATATATATATATATATATATATATATATATATATATATATATATATATATATATATATTAATATATATGTATATATATGTATATATATATATACATATATATATATATATATTAATTTGTATATATATATATATATATATATATATATATATATATATATATATATATATATATATATACAGTGGGTGGCCAAATTATTAGGGACACTTGTCCTTTTTTGTAATTTTCAAGTTTAAATTAATTTTATGATCAAATTAATTTGTTCTAATTAAAAAATATTATTTATTTTGGGTGCTTGTATCATAATTATTGTTTTTAAGACGTAGCAATGCTGCAAAATATAAAAAGAAGTAAGTTTTTTTCTCATTTCACATATTCCACTTCATTCCACATATTTTTAAAGAGAGATAGCAGCACTCACAGGTATTTTGAAGTCTGGAGTCAACCGCATAAAAAGAAAAATTCATAAAAACCCACCTCTAGAAGCAGCCCGTGTCTGAAAAAGTGGCAGAAAAACGATCACCACTCCGCGTGGTCACCGTAAAATCAGGGACATCTATTTCCAAAATTGTAAAACGTGTGTTGATTATCCACTACGTTGATAAACGATGTAGGAATCAACGCCTCCAAAATGACAGTTTGGAGACGGTTAGTTGAAGTAAATCTAATTGGTCGACGTCCAACCAAAAAACTACGCCTGACTGAGGCCATGAAGAAAAAACGACTCTTATGGGCCAGAACACTCCGGAATATGACTGTTTCGGACTGGAATCGAGTATTTATGACTTATATTAGTATAATAAAATAAGAAGATAATAAAAAATACACATTTTTGCAATCATGGTAATACTTTATAGGTCTGCTTCTAAGACGAGTCAACATTTAAAATTTTGGTGGGAAAAACTTAATTCGTCCGACGGGGCCCAGGAGAAAAATTTCACCCGGACTGCCTGGTGAAGAGGGCTAAAAACACCCTGTTAGCATAATGTTGTGGTCCATGATCTCATTTAAGGGTATGGGACGCCTCCATATCATGGAAGGGACCATGAGGCAAGACCAGTACCAGCGAGTACTGAAAAGTCGGCTCCAGCCGAAGCTAAGGAATGGTTCCCTGGTGATGAAGAGTATGTGTTTATGCATGAAGAAGTACCGTGTCATAAAGCTAGAAGTGTTACCGCATTCCTGGCTGAAAAAAACGTCTGTTGAGTATGTGTTTTGCCTTGCCCGGGCAATTTGCTGGATATGAAACCCATTGAAAACATTTGGAGGCTAACGAAACGGGAAATTGCTAAAAAAAGTCATCACCACCAAGCGGTTACTGAAAGAAACTCTTATCAGAGTATGGCATGGTAACCCTAATCTTCGGCACAATATAAAAATCTGCATAGAAAGCATGCCCCGACGTTTGGAAGTTGTAATCGCAGCATAGGGTGTTATTACTAAATATTAAGGTTTTTTCTGAAATTTTTGAATAATCGCTTTCTATGATCAAAATAAATTACTTTTATTAAATGTTTGATTACATTGTTTCTAAACTCTAAATAAAGCACCCCAATCGATAAAAAAAATAATTAAAAACCTTATTATTTGCTCATTAAATTCATTTGATCATGAAAATTACAGGAAATTCGAAGTGTCCCTAATAATTTGGCCACCCACTGTATATATATATATATATATATATATATATATATATATATATATATATATATATATATATATATATATATATATATATATATATATATATATATATATATATATATATATATATATATATATATAAGCAAACATAAGCAATAAATAAGAATATATTGTGTTTATACATTAAGTATTAAATCATGATTGAGATTTATTTTTTAGGCAACTAATAATCAATAAACATTTATACATTTTGAATACTCAACGTTAGTATGATTTTTTCTTATTATTGTAAATAATGGAATTTTAAATAAAAAAAAGATTTACTTAAGATAAGCAATAGGTTAGAAATACCTTCTTTTATATTTATAATACAAAGTCATGATTAAGAAATATGTAAAGAATTCAACCCAAAATCAAAACATTATTTTGGATTTTAAATATTTTACGATAATGTCAATTATTTGATAATTTTAAGATTTTCAACAAACGAATGCTTACAGATTTCTGTATTCTCCGTCATGTCACGTTGAGATGTTAATATTTATAATTTTATTTTTATAAATAAAATTAAAAAAAAAAATACTTTACCGAATATGGCAATTGAAAGCCATTACGGAGTTTCGTAATAAATTAATGACTAAAAAAGTATTTTTAACAATGAACGACTAAAATATTGTACATAAAAGTATCTAAAAATTTAAGCGAATAAAATATATTAAAAATGTATATTTAACTTTAAACAACTTATATCTAGTAGTTCCAAAAATTTTGTAGTGTTTGTTAATCACGGGTAGAATTAGCGAATGTTATAGTGTGTAAAGTGGTCATTTAACTATGCCTATGACAATCGTACGCCCTGTATATTCCCCGACTTATAAATTTGTTCTTTTCCATCTATTTTGAGTTGTCAAAAATATACAAATGACTTAGATACATAAAAAAATATTTTTGACTAATTTAGTAAAAAATTCATTAAAAAAAAAATTGGATGATCAATTTTGCACCACCCTGTATAAACGACAAAAATATTCAAAAATGTATCTTCAATTGTAAACAACTAAAAAACATAAAAATGGATTTCAAACTATTAACGACTAAAATACATAAAAATGTATTTGAAACTTTGAACGGCTAAGATACTTAAAGATGTATTGAAGTCGTCAAGTTTTTCTTCTTCAAAATATCGCTATATTAATGGCAGAACAGATAAATAATCCGGTTACCCTAAATTGAGATGCTAGCGAGATTAAAGTTAAAACCACAAGGAAGATATCTAGTGGACCAATGCTAGGCACATTAGCGTACCCCCAATTATTTTAATTAACGTCATTAACGTTTTCCAGTGCCATGGGGGATGAAGGAAAGAGGTAAAGATTACCACCCTTCAGATGGGGAAAGTTCTACCCAAATAAAGTTTTCACGACTTTGGAATACGATTTATATTTGCAGTAGTATTATTAGATCTCGGTATCCAGATATGATATTGAAATATGAAGAAAACCACTTTCATGTTAATCCAAAATCATATATTTTTTTGACTTGTGATTAAACTACTTAAAAACAATGGAACGCCACACCAATTTGTTTTGTTAAATAATATTCGCTCCTTTCATATTTATGTATCTCCTCATACATAATTATAACGACTTCTGTTCTGATCGATTTTAAGTATCTGACATTCATAATCATGTCACGTTTTCAGCGATCATCTTCTGCTCCTATTATTAACTACATACACTTACTCCATAAATTAGTTTTACCGTTCTTTCTTCGCTCGCTCGTTCCACATGCCCAAACCATATCAACGCACCTCGACTATTTTTCTTTCTTTGTTTATTTTTCATACTTGACTTTAAATTTAATTGTTTTTATAAAATGTACCCGGTCACGCGTTGCTGTGCTTCAGTTTGATGTAATAGTAAAGAAAGGAAATGGAATGTACACATTTTCATATATTTAACTAAATGCCTCATGAAATGAAGGCTCTCATAGTGTAAATGCATAACTAAGCTCAAATTTGTGTGTCACATTTGACAGAAATTGTAAGATTACGTCTCATTGTTCGCTCGTTTTGTTTGATTGAAATTAATACTTCTGTACCAAAAAAAACTTTTTTTGTAAGCTTTTTTGTTGGCTGATTTGAAATTAGTTCCGAAACTTTAAAACTGTTGAGAATTTGACAGTTTGACAGAGCTGCTTGAGGGAAAAACAGATTTAATTTCAACGAAATCCAATTTAGTCGTAACAGGTGTATGTATCTCTCAGTTCGTGTAAACTTTTTACTATGGTGAATGTGTGTTAACATTGCATTATGTTAGCATCTTTATCTCTTTCAAATATCATGACCTTTGACCCCCCTTTACATAACCCCACTTCCATATAGTAAATGGATTTGGTATTAACCTTGTGAAATAAAAGATGAATTAAATGTAAAATGAAACACTTGTATAATACCGTTTTTTATAATACCTTTTGATTAAATTAATGTGAACACAACTAGATATATTGTCTAATAAGAGATTAAAAATATATATTTATTGTAACTGCAGACAGTTGGTAGAATTCTATGTTGAATTTTCGGGTAATATATCTAAAATTAAACACGGTTATTGGATTGAATTCTACTTTCATTTACATATCACTCACTCCTTTCAACAACTTCATATATATGTACAAAAAACTTGATCTTACAGGAGATCGTTTTTTAAAGTTTAAGAATATAATGGAATGTATTAAATATTAATATCAAGCCACTTTTTGAACTTTTTACTGTGCAACAGATCTATTAAGGTAAAGCCTGAATATTTTTTCTCCATTTGAAAAATATTCAGTACATTTAAAAAAATAATTAAACAATACCTTTTCTTCAAAATTAAAAAATAACACGTTCTGCCCTGTAGCGGGTAAATATTAAGTTAAAATATGCCACTTTTGCTGGGGTATAGTACATTTTCTGGGCATTACGAAAACATGCACAACTCAAAATTTTCGATTTTTGATTTATGACGTTCTTGAAAGGAGTGAGCGATATGATATGTGACGCATTTCTTCTTATCAAAACAATTTGTCACTCCCCAAAGTTAATGCAAATTAATTAATTATATGGAAGTGGGGTTATTTATGACAGACGCCGTGGTGTAGTTGGGTTGACGCTCGACTGCGAAACTGATGTCGCGGGTTCGATTCCCACCAATTGCAAAATTAATTCAAGAAAGATTTGTTTTCAATTGGTCTGGGTGTTTGTGATGTATTTTTCATATTTACCTTCCCTATCCATACTATCCTACCTGCAGACAAGCATCTAAAATGGCCGCTTTACGGGTTATTCCTTTATAAAAAATAATAATTAAAACTCACACACACACACATAGAACCAACACTTCAAAATCAAGATTTATAATTGCTTAATTAATCTAAATAAAAACGATTTTATTAAATGACCATACAATTGTACCAATAAAACAAACAAAGAGTTGTTGTCACACGTAATTTCTCAAACAGGGCATTATCATCTGAATATGTAACTTTGTTGTTTGATGTTTAGCCTGTTCATGAAATTCGGACAATGATGTGAAATTGTTTTGTTTCGTGTTTCGGAGTCCATCCATGCCCTCATTGCGAGGGTGTTTCAGCCGATTTAAGGGTAGTTTTACAATACGGGGGTGAGTGGCAGCCTGTACGGGGACGAGAAGAAAAGAATTATGCATGTAAAAATATTCAAATAACCGCTAGAGGCGAAGGACGACTGTCGAGGTTCATTTTGCAACATCGTAGCTTGAAACGACGACTATAATTATTTAAATTCTATATCCTGCGAGTTTCATATCAAAATAAAACAGAAAAAAAAGGTTTTTGAGTAGCGTTGCTATTTTTAAATACAACAAATTTGTCCAATATTTTTTCTGTGTTTTTAATTTTGTAGTTCTATGCTCGCTAATATTACGCGTGTAAATTGAAATTTGAATGCTAATTTAAAAAAAATTAAACACTTGCATTATATCACTTGATGAGTTTTATTTCATTACACACCACTTGTTTAAAAAACTACAGATGTTTAAACCTATGTATGAAAACATCTGTAGTTTTTTAAACTAGTCAAATGTAATAAAATATAAGTATTCTCAATATTATAAATATTTAAAGCATTTGCTTTGTGGTAAGTCATTTTTACTTTTAATTTTTTTTACAATAATGTGAGTTTTATTAGTATATAACCACTCACTGAGAGTTTATATCTACTGGTTTCGAGACGTACCCGACTCTTCGTCAGGACAATCACTACCACAGCATGAAAACGATACGTCACTACCATAGCACTACTTACACACTTAAAACAACACAAAATGTTTAACACATGCGATTTTGGTCAACCCGAAGACCAAGATGCACTAAGAGTTGCAGAACAAACATGCATTAAGAGCCAAGGTCTAACATGCATTAGTAACTTCTAAAAATTTTTTTTTTATCTGAATGAAAATAACTGTAATGTACGAGTATTTATTACTTAATAGTACAAAACTTTGTCCGCCTCCGTAGTGTAATGGTCAGCACGCTCGGCTACCATTCTAGGGGTCCCGGGTTCGATTCGCAGGGGGGTCAAATAAATATAAGTGATTTTTTTCACTGTAATATTAATTCAATATTACCCTGGACTGGTACCTGAAGCGGAGGGCTGATCACCTTTCCTTCATGTGTAAACGATCAAGATAACACTGCGTTTATATGCAGCAGTGCCCTATGCACCATTGGGATGCGGATAAGGGTTTTATTTATTATTATTATTAATAGTACAAAACAGAATATTCAGCAAATCGCAACATACGACACTCAAATAATCATATGCTTAAATAATCCTTACATTTGCATTTAAGAATTGCTTTCACATAATGCACAAAAGTACCTCCCAGCAAAGAACTCAAATATTATATATTATTTATTTATTGCAAATGGATTTAGTTGGTAGAACTCCATTTTAAATTTTTGCCAATTTATCCAAAATAAAACAAAATAGTTGGATCGAATTTTTTAAAATATTTTAAAAACATTTAACATGTACAACGTGACGCGTTTCGTCTTATCAAGATATTATCAAACTCTTTTATTATCAATCTCACGGAGTTTGTTAATGTCTTGTTAAGACGAAACTAATAATATTTCATTATCGAAATAAAAATGTGTACAAATGTTTAATATCTTTGTATTTTTACACACTGCTTGACAAACTTATAAACAGACTCCGCGAGCCAAAACACGTTTCATTCGACCTTCAACTCAAGATTTTTGTTCAAAGAACCTATAAAAATCCACGTGCACTCCGCCCTGTTCGGGATTAACAGCCTTCTTCGTGAAAACAACTTTAAGCATCGCCCTGAAAACATCCCTTGGACGCAGGGTAACAGAACCTAACTGAAGCACGTACGTCTGCCTCGCGCGAGCTGGGAATAAAACTTCAGGCTATACGACTACGGAATACGTACCGGTGGACGTGAATCCACGGGACCTATGAGTAAGGAGAGTAAGGATTTACCGTGGGCCTATTGCTGTAAACATTTTAATGTATATTGGAGATTGTAGCAAAAAATGGGATCCGTAGGATGTGAGTAATAAATCCGAAATTAATGATACTATCTCTTATGATGGAATGTTTTGTATACGTTTTTTTTGTAGCGAAAAACGTTTTTTCTCTCATAAAGATAATACATTATTTCATATTATTTATTGATTCGGCATTAACTTTGTGGAATGACATGATTATTTTATTAAAATTTAACACTTGAATATACTACTTTAATGAGTTTTATTTATATATGCGACTAGTTTCGAAAACGACAGATGTTTTCATCTTCTGGTACAAATTAAAACATAATTTAAAATTATTTAGTTTTAATTTGTAACAGAAGATGAAAACATTTGTCGTTTTTCGAAACTAGTCGTATATATAAATAATAATAATAATAATAATAAAACCCTTATCCGCACCCCAATGGTGCATAAGGCACTGCTTCATATAAACGCAGTGTTATCTTGATCGTTTACACATGAAGGAAAGGTGATCAGCCCTCCGCTTCAGGTACCAGTCCAGGGTAATATTAAATAAATATTACAGTGTAAAAATCACTTATATTTATTTGACCCCCCCTGGGAATCGAACCCGAGACCTCCAGAACGGTAGCCGAGCGTGCTGACCATTACACTACGGAGGCGGACATAAATACAACTCATTAAAATGGTATAATAAAGTGTTTAACATTATTTCATCATCATCTTACATATTAATGTTTGGATATAATGGTTTTAAAGAAATAAATAAATATACATATCTCGAACATATGTAGATGAAAAAGAATATGGAATTTTGGGTATTTACCGGTCTAACGACCTATAATATACGTAGGCTTATTTAAGTTATCACTTTTTACACGCATTTAAGTGTTTACACATACGTGTTTAAACGTATTGGAAGAAGAACACTTGAATATTCAGTTCCATCAATTTTTAATGCTGAAATAAGGAAAGGATGCAAGGCTCAGGTTAGCATTATCGATAAAATTTAAAAAAAATGTGTGTTGAGATGGTTTGGGTATGTAAATGAAATGGGTAAAAAAAGAATAGTTTAATAAATGTATAAGGCAAATGGGTTGGAAATATATACAGAGGAAGACTGAGGAAACTTTGGCATGATCAATTATTTCAAATACTCGAAAGTGGTTAGGCCAGGAGTCGGAGTAATCGGAGGGTATGTACAAGGAGATGCATGTATGTGGAAAATGTGAAAATTGTTTGCAAAGGCAGATTATAGTGGCGATCTATTATTTTAGTAGTAGTGGTACATAGGTCCTTTTTCGCAAAGTACTATTTAAGAACATGATTTAAAAATCAATATTCTTCATTGTTTAATTAAGGGTGTACCCTCAAATACACAAAGTTAATACGCGACCGGCTGCGCGAGAAGGCCAATATGTTGTCCACGCACACATTAGTTAAGTTAGTTATTTAGTAAGTTGAGTTCCATCAAACTCTAAACGCAGAGGTGTTGAACATATTTTCATATAATTGACAGCAGCGTCAATATCACCTTTCATATATGCGGTGCTCTATGCACTACTAATCGCTGAAAGGTGCCATAGAAAAAGAAGATGTGTCAACAGTTTTATTCCAGAAAGTGTTTCAGGAAATTTTCGGCAACACGCTTCTCCGTAAACCGAACATCTTGTTTCGTCGAACACACGTTCCTGAAAACATTTCTGAAATAATTTCGCTAGCCACATTTCCGTTTCCGCCGGTTTTGTTTTTGCCCAGTTTTCTTTTCCCCATATGCTCCGTTCTCTATCTTGTTCGTTTCTCGGAGCGGACTTTATTTCTCCTTTTGCGTCGACTTTCCGGCCCATATGCCGCTCCACGAGCAATGAGAAATTACGCCGAAATTAAACCAGCATGTGACACCGAAATTACCCCCAAGTACGCGCTATTTGATTAAATATTTTCAATAACATCCAGAAGCCTCTACACGTACGTGAAATATGTAAATATTTGCATAATGAAATACAGTGGCGAGCAAACATATCGTCGATATTATTTTTGAATAATTAATAATCAGAACTTCTAATTAAGTCAGAATTAATAAAAAAAAGTGAAATAAAAAAATAAAAATAACCCGCAGAGCCTCAATTTTAGAGGCTTATCTGTAGGTAAGATGATAAGCAAATGGAAGGTAGAATAAAGGATAGAATAATAAAAGGTAGGAAGCTCAATAAAAAAATATATTAGTTTTTGACATCTCATCAAAGATGAAGAAGAATATGGAAGTCAAGGCATTCACGGGGCTGACGACCGGCATAGGTTGGTTTAAGTGATCACTTCACACACAATTCTACATTTTATCGACAACCACACTACTTAGATTCTTGGAAGTTCTATATATATGAACTAATTTTGAAACATTGTTCTTGAATCACTAGAACTTCACTAGAGACATCTATTGGTGAGATGAAAAGAAGCTTTTAATTGAGCAGAAACTCTTTTATTTGTATGTGATGTCCGAATACTGGATTAAAATCACACATATGAGAAACGCCAGAAAATATCACTTTCATTTTTATAATTATAGCTTATAATTTGAGCAAATAATTTATTTACAACATTTTATATATTTTTTTTGACATCTCATCAAAGATGAAGAAGAATATGGAAGTCTGGGCATTTACGGGGCTGACGACCGTCATCGGCTGGTTTAAGTGATCACTTTACACACGTGTAACATTCACCAATTCTACCCATTATTGACAACCACACTACTCAAATTCTTGGAAGTTCTTTATATATGAACCAATTTAGAAACCTTGTTCTTGAATCACTAGAACTTCACTAGAGACATCTATTGGTTCATATATAAAGAACTTCCGAGAATTTGAGTAGTGTGGTTGTCAATAATGGGTAGAATTGGTGAATGTTACACGTGTGTACAGTGATCACTTAAACCAGCTGATGATGGTCGTCAGCCCCGTAAATGCCCAGACTTCCATATTCTTCTTCATCTTTGATGAGATGTCAAAAAAATAATATGAAAATAACTCCTGCAATTGGAGATAATCCAGATTTTGTGAACAAGTATTTGGACACACTCAAAATGTTGTATACAACATTTTAAGTGTGTCCAAATACTTGTTCACAAATCTGGATTAACTAACTTGTTTACAAAAAATACTTGTACACAAAAACTTGTATAGAAATACTCCTATAATTGAAGATAATCCAGATTTGTGAACAAGTATTTTAACACACTAAATGTTGTAAAAAAATAATAATTACGAGCATCCAGACCGATAGAAAATAAGCATTTCTTAAATTTATTTTGCAATTGAACGAAGCAACTCCAGCTTCACAGTCAAACACCTACCCGACTACGTCACGAGACTTACTATTTTAAGTCTCCAATTCTTTGTTCACATATCTTTGTCCGCTTAGGAGTTATTTTTATAGGTATCTCATCAAGGGTTTCTAAAATTATATTGATATATTAAAAAAGACATCTAAACACGTACAAAAAATTATTGTGTCCAAATACTTGATCACAAATCTTTTTTTTTTAATATTTTTTTGATTTTTTAACATAGATGCCGAAGAATATGTTGAAAGACTAAATAAATTCAGTTACTGCCCACGATGGGGACAATGTCATCGGCTTATCATTCTGAAGCTGGCTTATTCCTCTCTTCATGTCCCATGATCTCCACCGCAGATTCTGGATGACCATCTGTCCATTCCTCGTCTTGCAACATGACTTACTTATTGTTATTTTAGTCTGGCAACACCATTCATCACATCGACAATCTTAGTTCAGCGTCTGATTTCTTAATTTCTTTACTATACTACTGATCTAATAATGCTTTAAATTTAAAATGAAAAACAGTACCCTATGCACCACTAGATAACGATAGCCAACGAAAGAAAGAGAACTTATGTGACTAATTTTTTTTAAATTTTGGTTTTGACTTTGTTTTAAATCAATGTAATTTAGCTCTTTTTCTTCAGGGGTCTCAATTTTTGGATTGGTTTGCAGCAACAAATGACACCTCGTACAAATCGCAAAGATATTAAAATATTGTAATATAATTACATGAGCAAAAACGCAGCTCTACATACAAATACATCTTTTCAGAGTTGAGACAAAAATGGTAAATGAATATTTTTGAAAATTGAAGTTTGACGCAATGACGTATATATAATAAATCCGTTTTAAAATGAAAAAATCAAAGGTTTCACATTGGTTTTAAAAAGTTGAATTCTGATATTCAAATGGGTGAATTGAATTTTTTTTTAAACTGAAATACATTTATGACGCTGAAATATGATCAAAGGACGAAAAATGTTAAAATCAATAAAAAACACATTGACGTCATTTATTTGACTAGCAGGCATACCATCAAAAATCGAATGAATGTCAGTGATTTTTATTGTATCGCTTGCAGCAAAATTTTAACGTTTACGAAAAAATGACATATTTCAGAGATATGAAATTGACCTTTATTCTAGCTTACTGATAAATTGATTTTGCCTTGTATAACGGAGGCTGAGCTACCTTTAAAAATATTATATTTCGAGTTGTATAAAACATAAAAGGTAATGTAAAAATATGAACAGTTTCCGGAGTGGGGGGGGAGGATCTATTTGTTTTTTCCTGAAAGCTTTTATACCCACTCAACCCCGGACATGGCGACTAAAGACGAGAAGGCTCCAGTATGATGACGCGTCAAAGATGACCGTTGGAAAAAAAGGAGATGCTACCACTTTGCTTTCGGATATCAACGTTAAAATTAAAAATAAAGTAAAATTAAAATATATAAAAAATTTTGTATTAGTATAAATTATAATTGAAGTACTAACTTTGTGGTTTTTCATTTTATAATTAAAATGCAACTTTGTTTTAATATCACTATATATATTTTATTATGACTTAATTAAAATGTCTACCGGTTTCGAAGCTAACCGATTATTTATCAAGACTGATTAATAATAGTATTAATTTATCGCATTTATCAATCTTGATAAAGAAGCGGTTAGCTTCGAAACCAGTAGATATTATAATTAATTTATAATAAAATGTTTATAGTGATTTTAAAACAAAGTTACATTTTAATTATAAATATTTTGTGTTCGTTCCTACAAAAATATATTTTTTAAATTTTGCAAAAAGGAAAGTTCTCACTAACTATGTACATGGTTATAAGTAAATTGATATACTTAATAATTTTATTTTTAGAAGAAAGCCGAGAAAAACTTAGCATTATAAAAGTCGGAATAATCAACGGGTATGTAAGAGGAGAGTGTGCATTTGGAAGAAGCGAAGGTTGTTGGCAAAGACAAATAGGTATGCCGTTTTATTTTCTCTGCGTACTCCTTTGAGGAAACGGCGTGATAGCTGGTTAGATAGTTATAACAAAAACATATTGTTTTATCTGTATTTAATATATTATAGTATGCTGTGGAATTATTTAGATTAAGAATCGAGTTTTTTTGGTTTAAATTGATTTTTTTTTAAATAACGTTTTAAAAGTTATTATTCTTTATCTTCTTTTTCCATTTACGCTCTTAGGCTGAGCATATGGCCAACACAAGACATCTTCAAGTAAATTTGTGAGGTGCCATATCTTTGGCTTCCTCCTAAGTCAGTCCAGCACCCCGAAGTTCCGCTGAGTATAGTCGGTGAATGGTCGTCAGCGGTCTTCCGAGGAACCGAAATCCTCAGGAGTGAAAAAAGAGACATGAAAGATTTTTTGCTCTCAGATGTCATTTTAATGACATGTCCAGACCATGTACATCTTTTTCTCTTTAAGAATTCTAGTATGAGGGGCTGTTAGGTTTTTTTCCTCACATCCTCATTCCTGATGAAATCTTATCGCTTTGCACCCAGTATTCACTTAAGACACCTATTTTTAAATCTTTACAGTTTCTTATAAGATCTCATTATCAGTTATGGCCGACATGGATGGTAAAAACTGTCAAATTGGATTCAGATAATACAAATTTAAAATAAACAAGTATAATTTAATTTTGTACTAGCATTAGATTGCTTGAAAAAGAAAAATCAGAGCTCAAATTTGAGATTGCCAAATTATCCTGAATAATTTCTCTTCAACGTAGTGTATGAGAAAGCTAAAAATATGGCAAAAAAAACTCTTCTCTCATCCTTAAAACGTCTTCGTCTATTAAATGGAACAGTGATTGATCGAAGGTCGAGGGGGTCGGTCAAAAAAAGACACTGATTTTTTCGTCCCGGTCTTTTTTGGTCAACCTACCCATCGCGGACATCGCTGAGCGGCGGCGGGGAGGGGGGGCGGGTTACTGTGATAAAACGCGGGGCGACCATGATTCAGTGTGTAGAATTATGGGACCGAATTCGTTCGCACTTAATCTGAGTGCGGTGATTTGTTTTGTTAACTGCCGGGGGACGGGCGGTCTGCTGTCGAACTGGCCAGGCGTGGGTGAAGTATTGCTAAGGGTGGGAATTATATGTATATATGTTTTATATCAAAGTGTACTCATGTTAACCAAATGAAAGGTTTATATTGCACATATTTTTTTTATAATTGATTGCAGGAATAGATATATTTACATCACAACATTCTTCTCCGTCTTAGTTCACATTACTGAGGGTTGTCACCCTTGTCAAAGCAATGACTCTTCTCAAGTTATCTCTTGACTGTGCTGCACGTAGTGCTCCAACCACCGAGGTGCCTGCTGCTGCCTTCTTGATTAGCCTATCGTGTAGGGATCTTCCTTTCTCTCTCTTTTCCTCTACAAGCTACCAATCACAACCAGTCGTTCCAGGCTATCTTCATTTCTCCGCCCAACGCATCCAAAAAACTGAAGAATCCGTCTTGTACAGATATTAGCCAGAGTCAACCATACAAGTGCAGTTCCTGACGAATGGACTCGCTGGTGCGTCTAGCTGTTCATGAAATTCGGAGCATCGCCATTATATTTCAAAAAGGTCAATTTAAGTCTTCTTGGTGCTTCTATGGTCCAGGTCTCAGCAGCATAGAGAAAAATGGAGTGGAATAAACTTCTGACAAGCTTTATCTTGGTGTTAATCTCAACATACATACATAAAATAAAAAGTATGGAAGTCTTTATATTTACAGGACTTTAGACTTATTGTAGGCTGATTAAAGTGATCACTTTATACCCGTGTAATATTGGGAAAAGAGAAGGCTCCTGGAAAAAGCAGTTTCGACTACTCTACTCATGGAAACAACGTAGAAAAAGTAATATTTTTTTTCTACTCAGTGCTGTTTTTTGTTCATTCCTTTATATATATATTTTTTTAATTTTTTAAATATGAATGACCCTACTTACTCTTTGGTTCAGAATTAGTATTTTAAATAAATACTATGCAATTATATATTATTTATTGAATAAACATTAATTTTTATTTTTTTAATTAAAATACCACTGAGGTGAATTTTACTCACGTTTATATATACTTATAGAGTAAAATTCATCAATCCTCAATATTTAATGTACTATTATCATTTGGTGATGAGAATATACTCGTATTTAGTTCTCTTAACTAGTTGTGTTTTTATAAATACTCTCAAAAGTGGTCAAATATAACATTGTTCAAAACGCAGCACAGATATATAAACCAACAATTTTTATTAGAGGCTCGAAGTAAAAAATACGATACAGAATTTAGTCTCCTGCTGCCAAGTATTATTTTCCTCTCGTAAAATTGCCATTTCATTATGTAATGCGATAGGTTGTAAAATGGGGTGAACAGACCTAGCATCGGACGTGGCAGGTTATTGGGTTAACTTTTATAGGCAAAGGTTTACTTTAAACCACACAAAGGATGAAATATAATTACATCGATACGAATTAACCCCGTATGGCCTTAGAGGGGGTGTAAGGGTCACCATCAATTCGTCTTTTTGAATGATTATATTATTTGTACTATTTTTAAGAACCAAATACCTACTCAATTTAAAGCTGTATAAAATATATCAATGTTATCAAAATGAAGTAAAACAAAGTATCCATTAAAAAAAATTAAAGTGACACTATGAGTGGTTCTTGATATATTTTGTAAAATTTATGTAAATTTAAATTAATGTAACTTCGGACTGCGATTGAAAGAAGTTTTGACGAACTTGTATAAATAAATATGAATATATATTTTTAACGTACAAAAATCCATTTTTAAAACAAAATTATACTAAATCATCATCAAAACCTTTAACGTTACTTAAATGTAATTAGTATTATTAAAGATGAAGAAGAATATGGAAGTTTGGGCATTTACGGGGCTGACAACTGACTTATGCTGGTTTAAGTGATCACTTTACACACGTGTAACATACTCATTATTGACAACCACACTACTCACTTTCTTGGAAGTTCTATATATATTTATATATGAACCCATTTCAAAACATTGTTCTTGAATCATTAGATCTTCACTGGAGACATGTATTGGTGAGGTGAAAATAAGCGTTTTATTAAGCAAAAACTCTTATATTAGTATGTGAGATCCGAATCCTGGATTATAATCACATACATGAGAAACGCCAGAAAATATCATTTTCATTTTTATTATTTAATCTTATAATTTGACCAGTTTATAATGAAAATATCTCCTTTTAATTGTAGATAATCCAGATTTTTTAACAAGTATTTGGACACACTCAAAATGTTGTAGTATTATAAACTCTACTAAAAATTATTCAATTTAAATTTGTCAGAAAAAATATATGAAATCATGGTTTTCAACCCCTACCTTGTTATTTACCAGTCTGATAACTTTGGTAACGATGAAACCAGATCACTTTTCAAAATTCAACATGTATGATTTTTCATATCTTGGATATAATATTAAATATCACATTGCGTATAAAATGGTCACTGAAATCACCCTTAAATATATCATAAGGCCTGTAAATAACCCCACTTTCGTGTTATTAATTGATTTGGCATTAACTTTGTGGAATTACAATTTCAATTAAATAATTGAAAAATACCACATTTTTTGAGTTAATAATGTAAATACAACTAGTTCCTAAAACTACAAATGGTCTCATATACAAAGGATAATACAAACAAATTGTGTTTTTTACTTTTGACGGGAACATCTCTAGTACTACTGTAACGTCTAACGGTACTGTAACACTTATGATGAGGAAGACGGATACGCGCAAATGAAGACAATAATTTATTTATCGAAAATTATAAAACGCTTATAAGGGCGAGAAGAACAAAGCATCTCCAATAGAAAAAGACCGAGCGCGACGTATAAACGTTTGAATTTTAATCTTATCTGAGCACACAAATATTGGTCCTCCACCCCTTATATATGATTTCAAAGGTATTGCATGTGGTGGGGACAATATAGTTATATTCTCAATATTATTAATATTTAAAGCATTTACTTTGTGGTTAGTCATTTTTACTTATTTATTTTTTTACAAAAATGTTAATAAAATTAGTATATAACCACTCACCGAGATTTTTACGTCCACCGGTTTCGAGACGTACCCGTCTCTTCGTCAGGACAATCACTAACACAGCATGCAAACAATACTACCCTTCACCACCATAGCACCATTTACACACTCAAAACTACACAAATTGTCTAACACATGCGATTTTTGGTCGACCCGAAGACCAACATGCACTATAGTTTTCAATACAGACATGCGTTACGAGCCGAGGTTAAACGTATATTAGAATTAGACTAGGAATCGAATCTATTTATATACTTGTAGGATGAGAGGAGTGGAGGGGGTTCGAATTGGATATTGACGAATCGTGTTTAATCGATGTCGAATCAAACAATGGACTATATGTAAAATTTATTTGGTTGTTAATTAACAATATAGTTAACATTTAAAAATTAATGAACCGCGTCTCTTTGTTCTTCTTGCATACATTTATTAATAAAATTTTAATACACAAATTTGGAAGGAAGAACTACTACTGTTCTATTGCTTAACTCAAAAGTGGTATTGTATAAGTGTTTGATTTTATATTTATTCCGCAATGTTTTTATCAAGTTAATGACGAAATATGAAGAAAAAAAATTGTCAAGGTGAGATAATGCTTGTCTTAAACATGATTATTATCGATAATAATGTATGGTACAAATGGTCATAAAGTTTCAATAATTAAAGAAAACACTTCGTTTTTTACCACTTGAGTTTAATTATAGACTACATTTAATTATGAATTATCTTGAAAATTTAGAAATACAAAAAAACCTGAATTCTAATAATAATTTATTAAATAATATATTGTTTCAAAATTCTTCGCCATTGCTTTCAATTTTTCCTTTGTTTTCAAACTCCGTTCCTTGACTAACCCCTTCCCCTTACTTTCCCCCTATCCTTATTTATAGAACAATTTTATATTTTATATTTTAGTTATTATACAGACCTGAATGATGGAAGTTTAGCTTCTGAAACATGTAGTCTATAATTAAACTCAAGTGGTAAAAAACGAAGTGTTTTCTTTAATTATTGTAACATGTCTTACCACAAAGTTAATGCCGAAACAATAAATAAAATGTCATAAAGTTTGTAAAAAAAACAACATTTAAAATTTATTCTTATTTATTATTACTAGGGTGTGACTTTATTGTTCAGTAGCAGAAATAACGACTTTCATTTGAAAGAATTTCATTACCAGACCCGCGGAATAAAATAAGCATTATTTTCATTAAGGGGTAAACTAAACATGTTTCAACGTTTTAATTTCGAAACGCCGTCATCAAATTTCGCGCAAGGCTCTCGTTTAAAAATTCTCATCAAACTTCCATTTCGGCCGTAAACAAGCAATAATTTTCGTCGAAGAAAGCGGGGCGAAAGATAGCATTTTTATTGGGATGATTTCATTTGTATTAAATGTTAAATCAAAAATATATGTATTTATCCAATGATTAAAGAAAACAGTTGTTTTTTACCACTTGAGATTTATTATTGACTACATGTTTCAGAAATTAAACTTCCATCATTCAGGTCTGTATAATAACTAAAATATAAATTTGTTCTATAAATAAGGAGAGGGGAAAGTTAGGGGGAATGGTAAGTCAAGGGGCGGAGTTTGAAAACAAAGGAAAAATGGAAAGCAAAGGTGAAGAATGTTGAAACAATATATTATTTAAATAATTATTATTACAATTTAGGTTTTTTTGGATATCTAAATTTTCAAGTAATTATTTATAATATATTTATTATAAGTTGTATTTATCTATTTAAAAATATTTTCAAATATATTAGCAGTTAGAAATACGCAACATATAACCAAATTTGATTACTGATTAGCTTAAAATGATCAAAGCACCAACCTAGGCCACATTTTTTGTGTATAAATTTTTGAAAATCAAACGCAGATTTTTTGAGTCTACTAAGTTGCATTTTGTTGTTAAGAACACATAAAAATACATAAAACACATAAAAATCATTTTTGTTTTAACACATAAAACACATGAAAATCATTTTTGTGACAATTGTGTCGCCTAGTAATGGCATTTTCACACATCAATTAAAATAGAATTCTACAAATTAAACGCGAAATGTATAAATTCATAAATGATTTCATTACACCGTTATTTATAATGGCGTTATTAATAATCACTAGTTATCGGGTCGTTTAACGACGCCGTTTCGTTGCAAATTTGTGGTCACCCTGGCGTCGGACGGTGGATTTAAGAATTTGATGTCTCCATTAAAAGTGAATCGACATGATTAATGTGGAGGACGGAGTATAGGTCGGTTCACCCCCCCCCCCCCCGCCCTGACCCGGACGGCTCTCTAGGGAGTTGGGCGTATCTACCGGTCAACTAATAATAAATACTTAGTACTAGTATGTACAGTACATTGTTATTTGTTTCGTACGTGAAACATGAACAAATAGTCGTAACCTTTATGATAAGCTTCAAGGGGGATGAATATGACCTGAATTTTTCCATTTGATTTAAATAAACTACTGTAAAATTACATTCAAAATGTTATTTTTACAAATTTAAAGTTTTAAATGCCTAAAATATTATGATGTACAACATTTAGGGCCTATCTACCGCTCGACTAATAATAAACAATTTTTACATATATAAAGTTTTAGATACCTAATATATTATAATGTATTCCTATTTACATCTGGTTCTACACTCTTGTCTTTCAAAAACTATGAATTTGGATTTGTCAAAATTCATCACTTAATCACTTTTCTTCCACCTTTGTCTTCTCTACGACTAGCAAGAAGAACAGCATCGTCAGCATACACAAGGAAGCAAACAGTACAGTCGATAATTTCAACATAAAATTATTATACCATAAAATGAATATACAATTAATATTCGGCAGTCACTTTGTGGTAAAATCTATCCATTTTAAATTGTTTTTTTACAAAGTTGATACCACTGTTTCTTTAAATCTATTGTGGCACGAGTTTGAGGCATTCCGATTACACGATGTTTAAAAATCATGCGAAATGTATCGAAACACGAGTGATAATAGATTTTAAGAAATAATGGCATTTACTCAGTAAAACTCAAATTAAATATACAAATTATTATAACTATTGTATTTTATAATTTTTTTCGTAACTTTTACGATACTTTAGTATTCTAGGGTTAATCAACAAATTGCTCCCGTTTACGCAATTGGGTTCGCGCTGAAAAACCTTCGTGTGTCACACAAAGTAATTATTTTCTTCCCACGTTAGAAGGTGTGACCCGCCGCCCGCTCGGGGGTTGGGAAGACACCCCTGTACATCCGCCATTCCAGGGTTATTTTATTTTTCATTGTGACGGCAATAATCTCGGCCATATTTTGGATGCCGATAAGAGCCATCAATCAAATGACAGTTGCCTTTTGGACGGCATTTTATTCCGAACATTGTTGTCACCCATCTCGTTAGACGGGGGGTGAGAGTCAATAAAATATGTCTGTATTCCTGCTGCTGTTGATAATTTCATTTCATTTCAGGTAATTTGTCACATTTCGAAGAGTCGTATAATGAATTAATCTTTTCATATGTCAATTGAGGAAAATCGTATAAGAATATCGTAATGAAATACAAATACAACTATTTGATATTAACCCTGGAATGGGATCGAATTAGGTTTTTTTTCTTTGTAAACGATGTGTTTATTTTCCTTGTATACACATATGTTTATATTTACATTTATATATGTAATAAAATAACTAGGTACCTACCTATACATTTTATTAAGTACTTACAAAAAGTACCTACATAAAACAGTTCTACCACCAGATGCCGCATGCGTAGCTCAGAATTAAACAAAAGACTTCCGATAATATTATTAACTGTCAGAATCAGATAGATAGATAGATAGATAGATATAAAAATTATTATAAAGATAAATTAAGAATAAACTTTAATTACAAAGCAACACATTGTTTATTTTATTATTATACACCCACTTTACATATTATTTACACTTAATTTTCAAAAGGAAAATATTACCACGTTATAAAACGACAATTTTGTTAAATGGAAATGGATTATGAAACATTAGATGTATTAAAACAATTACTACAATATGTTCGGAGTGAGAGAGAAAAATTAGAAGATGATCAAAGAAAACGATTAGAAGATAATCAAAGAAGACGTGGAAATCTAAGAACTAGTGATAAAATTAAAGATAAAAGTCCATGTAAGATTTGTGAAAAATTAAATAAGGGAACTCGATATCACCCTGAAGCAACATGCTGGTTTAAAACAAAGGACGATGATAAGATTAATAATAAAAATGAAGATTTACAAATCACACAGAAACAGTGCTTGAAGAATGAAAATAAAAATAATGTGGAAAAAATTTCTACAAAATATAAAATAAAATATACTCCAGAAAAGAAGAATTTCGAAGCAGATTGTATGAGCAGGAATCCAGTATTAGAATCGAAGGAAAATGCAAATGAACAATTAAAAGTTGTAAATTTGGTTAAATTAGAAGATATTTTAAAAGATCGGAATAAAAATGAAGACATACAAATAACACAGAAACAGTGCTTGAAAAATGAAAATAAAAATAAAGTAGAAAAAGCTTCTACGGAAGATAAAATAAAATATACTCCAGGAAAGAAGAATTTAGAAGTAGATTGTCTAAGCAGGAATCCAGTATTAAAATCGAATGAAAATGCAGATGAACAATTAAAAGTTGTAAATTTGGTTAAATTAGAAGATATTTCAAAAGATCAGAATAAAAATGAAGACATACAAATAACACAGAAACAGTGCTTGAAAAATGAAAATAAAAATAAAGTAGAAAAAACTTCTACGAAAGATGAAATAAAATATACTCCAGGAAAGAAGAATTTAGAAGTAGATTGTCTAAAATAAGATGTAATAAAATAACTAGGTACCTACCTATACATTTTATTAAGTACTTACAAAAAGTACCTACATAAAACAGTTCTACCACCAGATGCCGCATGCGTAGCTCAGAATTAAACAAAAGACTTCCGATAATATTATTAACTGTCAGAATCAGATAGATAGATAGATAGATAGATATAAAAATTATTATAAAGATAAATTAAGAATAAACTTTAATTACAAAGCAACACATTGTTTATTTTATTATTATACACCCACTTTACATATTATTTACACTTAATTTTCAAAAGGAAAATATTACCACGTTATATATATATATATAAATATATATATATATATATATATATATATATATATATATATATATATATATATATATATATATATATATATATATATATATATATATATATTTATATGACTCTAAATTTACATTATTTTGAGTGTGTCTAAATACTTGTGCACAAATCTGGATTATCTCCAATTACAAGTTATTTTTAACATTAAATTAACAGGTCAAATTATAAGCTAAAACAAAAAGGATATTTTCTTGCGTTTGTTATGTATGTGATTATAATCCAGGATTCGGACCAAACATACAAATGAAAGAGCTTCTGCTAAATAGAAAGTTATTTTCGTCTCACCAATAGATGTCTCTAGTGAAATTCTAGTGATTCAAGCACTATGTTTCGAAATTGAACCAAATACATTTAGAAGTTCCAAGATTTTGAATAGTGTGGTTGTCAATCATGGGTAGAATTCGTTAATGTTACACGTGTGTAACGTGATCCCTTAAACCAGCCCATGACGGCCGTAAGCCTCGTAAATTCACAGATTTCCAAATACTTCTTCATCTTTATTGAGATCTCAAAAAATAATCAGAACTCTGTATATTGGGAGGGTTTGTACGAGGAAATGCATGAATTTATAAGAGGCGAAGATTGTTTGCAAAATACAGATTGGTGTGGCGTTCTATTCTCCCTGACTATCCCTGGGGTGAAGAAGCGTGATGGTATATGTTTATTTTTATGTTCGAAATATAATAAACAATATCTATCAAACAATTAAAAACAAATTGATAATACTGGCTTAGGTTTGTACTTTATATAATGGACCATTGGTTTGAAATTACAATAAACAATATTATTATTTCTCAATTTGTTCGTTGTTCTTTGTAGTTGCCTCTTTCGATATTTCAAAGAGCGTTATTTGCGTATTAGAAAGTAATTATTTCAATCCATATTTTATCCAACCCTTTGTATTCGATAAATTAAATTAATAATTTACGATACTCTATGATAAAATGTTAATCAGTATAGTATTAATCTGGATATAAAATCAATAAAGCGATTGAAAATTTAAAGAAAATAATATTTTCAAAATTAAATCGTTGCCATGAGTAACTTTTGATGTAAGGTTTTAATATGGCCTTTGTAATAATTATGTTGGACATCAAACGAAATTTTGGAGCTTTAGGGAATTTATTGAAACTGAAAGTTTGAATATATCATTTACAATAATTAATAGAACTTTTTTGTGATAAGAGCAAATTTAGGTGACTTTGATCGAAAAGTACTGGAAACCATGAAAGTTTTAAATATTATTGTTATTAATATTGAAGTTTTGTCCGCCTCCGTAGCGTAATGGTCAGCACGCTCGGCTACCGTTCTGGAGGTCCCGGGTTCGAATCCCAAGGGGGGTAAAATTTAATTCAATATTACCATGGACTGGAACCTGAAGCGGAGGGCTGATCACCTTTCCTTCATGTGTAAAACGATCATGATAACACTGCGTTTATAAGACACAGTTCCCTATGCACCATTGGGGTGCGGATAAGGGTTTTATTACTTATTATTTTATTATTTATATTGAAGTGAAGTGATTCCATAATCGATGACTGGGAGTGAAATCTCAAGGAAGCGACACGTTTATTAGGCACAATTCGTTACACGATAGAGAAGACAGATACGTTACGTCCAATTATTGAACACCCATATTGTTTTGAGAAATAAAAAGACTTTGTTTTTTATCCACTCACATTTTTACTAACAACCAACTAGTTTCGGCATCAACATGTTGCCCTCTTCAGGGTTTAATTTTATAAAATTAAACCCTGACGAGGGCGACAGGTTGTTGCCGAAACTAGTTGGTTGTTAATAAAATGTTGAGTGGATCAAAAAAAGTCTTTTTATTTCTCAAAATAATAAATCAATATGATCCACAAAGTAAATACTTTGAATATTCAAAACCCATATTGTATTCATTTTTTAAACCTGTATTTATGCAATGATCTCGGATTCCTTCCACATGCAATAAATATGTTCAAAAATGGGCAGAATGGTGAACGTTACACGTGTGTATGAAGTGATGGCTTAATCCAGCCAAATGTCATGTTCTATGCCGTAGAATCCTTAAACTTCCTTTTTTCATTTGAAAAAGCCATATTTCTAAATTGATTGAAATGTTATCCATATGCCAAAAAGATTCAAGACCTTTGCATATACATATGTTCCAAAAATGAATGCAATATATTTGTTCAATTATGGGCAGAAGTGGATAAAGTGATAGCCAGCAAAATGTCAGGTTGCCTTAAGATGCTCAGACTTCTATCTTCATTCATAAAAAATGAACAATGGATATTTTGAACATAAAAAGCATTGTTAACATTACGGCATGGTAATATAACACTCTCCTTATCATTCAAAGTAGTATTACACAAAGTGAACGATGAATGATAAGGAGAGTGTTATAGAACGATGGATGTTTCATATCAAGTTGAGACACCTATAATTATAAATATTTTTTATGCTGTGGATAGTTCAAGGGTAAGGGGATTATTTATGGGATGCTGTTGCTTTAAGACACGTCTATTAATTGTTGATTAAGCATCTCAAAGATGTTCGAATCGACAGTCATTAAAATGGGTACTTTAGGGCGGTCGTATTTCATTCCTGGATGTTTTTCCTATTTCACCCGCGATACGTTTTAATTCCTTACCCCTTACAGTGGTCGAGGGTGCGCCATACATACGTAAAACGCCAATTCACAATGGGAAAACGTATCGCTACAAAACATTTTATAGGCCCTTAAAAATATCGATTTGCGAATAGGGGCTCTAGGTAATGCAAACATAAAACTTTAATTATTTTTGTCAATCCTGCGCTCGGGAGAAGAATGGGACTTTTATGTTTTGAATAATCTATTTTTAAATCATTAACAAACTTTAAGTACCCAAGAATCAAGGCGGTAAATTTAAATGATTGCTTTCTAAAAACCAATTAAATTTTAAAGTCAGTAAGCAAATTAAACCCTGGACCAGTGGTCGGCAAACTTATCAGCCAAAGAGCCAAATATGCACATGACAAGGATTATTTTGCACACGCAAAATGCATTATTGTTCTAATCCCTGCTTTGAAGATTTTCACACAATTTCGAAATATTAAATGTGTCCGTTTTTCCGTTTTTTTAATATGAACTTTAATTTAAAATATTTTTCTCAATTTCATTTTAATTAACATTTATTTTATAATAATACGCATTAAAAAAACAGCACACACGCAACAAGACTATACGACAGCCGCGTCTTCTATACGGCCGCCAAATTTTCTGCCACGAGCCCGTTAATGTTAAATTTTTTGTGTAAATACACAATAAAAACATAATGAGTAAAGTGAATTGTGTACTGTAAACATCTATAGTGGATATCCGAACGACTTCTGAAAGTTTCACTACAAAAAAGGCAAAAATATGCTTTTTTGTCAAAAATATTGTAAAGTAAAATAATCCAGCACAGGACGGAGATTTGACACTCGCAATTGAGCAGCTTAGAGGTTAAAATATTACTCAAAAATGTCACGATCACTACTGGATGATACAAAATAATCTAAAGTGTAGGTAGAATGTTACTCAAAACAGTCATGATTACTACTGATAGATTATACCATATTTGTCAAATATAATTTAAAGTGACATTTAATTTGATCAAAGCTGTAAATTATTCATACATGTTATAATTTCTTAAGTAATTTGATTCCCCCCACTCCAGACACGCCGCGGAAAAGCTAATGAGATCTTTACACTACGCTGACTTTCTCGAGAAAGAGGAAATTCTCTACCAAAGGTGATGTATGCGTTACTTTAAGAAATGAAAAACTTTTAGCATCTGCGCATTCCGCTTGGAGCCCTCGGGAAATTAAAGAGAGCTTTTTCTTTATCTCAACTATTTTCACACTTTCATAACTGTCGGAAAACCATCCGAAGTTGCTTTAACAACTTCATTCACTTAAAAAATAAACCTTCGTTTTAGTTTTAAATACGTTGTTTTATTTTAAATGTTGTTTAGTGATATCAATAACCACTCACCGATTCTTAAATCGACCAATTTTGAAATTACCTTATCTCTTCGTCAGGACAATTACTATACTAGCATGTATACGATTCTACACGTCACTACCATAGCACTATAAAAATACTTGCGAATACATACAATATTTCATTTTATTTTTTGACATCTCAAGAAAGATGAATAAGAATATTGGAAGTGTGGGCATTTGCAAGGCTTACGACCGTCATAGGTTAGTTTAAGTGATCACTTTACACACGTAAATAAAATATTGATCACATTCATTTTTGGTCGACCTGAACTAAGGATTCATTTTTAAAATCAATTCATGTTTTCAGACATTTCCTTATATCGCTCACTCCTTTCAAGAACGTCATAAATCAAAAATCGTCAATTTTCAGTTTTGCATGTTTTCGGAATGCCCAGAAAATGTTCTATATCCCAGCAAAAGAGGCATATTTTTAACTTAATATTTACCCGCTATAGGGCAGAAAGTGTTGTTTTTCCATTTTGAAGAAAATGTATTGTTTCATTATTTTTTTAAATATACTAAATATTTTTCAAATGTAGAAAGCACCTGCAGGTTTTACCTAAAAAGATCTGTTGCACAGTAAAAAGTTCAATAAGTGGCTTGATATTTATTTTTAATACTTTGTATTATATTTTTAAACTTTAAAAACGTTCTCCTGAAAAATCAAGATTTTTGATTTATGACGTTCTTGAAAGGAGTGAGCGATATGTGAAAATAATCGGATCTTGCATACATGTAAAAAAGGTCTCTGATCTATAACAGCTTTCTGATTCAACATAGATAGCTCATGTGAACTCATAAGTACAGTGTCATGAGATTAATGATATATCGTGTGTAGGAGTTCAAAAAATGTAAGTAGTGCGGCTGTCAATTATGGGAAGAATGGATGTTGCACGTGTATAAAGTAATCATTTAGCCAGCCTATGAGAGGTCATCACGCCTCCGTAGTGTAATGGTCACCACGCTAGGCTACCTTTCTGGAGGTCCCGGGTTCGATTCCCAGTGGAGGTCAAATAAATATAAGTGATTTTTTCACTCTAATATTTATTCAGTATTACCCTGGACTGGATATTTCAGTATTACCTTAAGCGGAGGGCTGATCACCTTTCCTTCGTGTTAACGATCAAGATAACACTGTGTTCATATAATGCAGTGCCCTATGCACCATTTGGGTGCGGATAAAGGTTCGAAAAAGATGTCATAAGCCTTGTTAATACTCAGACCTCTATATTCTTTATTATCTACGTTGAGATGTTATAAAAATCATAAAAACTTTGTCTAGAATGATCTAAAAGATCTGATACAGCACCGGAAGAAATCAGAAGTAAAAATACAACCTTAATGGAATTTATCGGCCTGTATTTATCAAAATGTCTTCTAATTTTGTTGGATAACGTTGTTTTTCTACCATTTGCACTTAAACTTCAATGTTTTTCCTCCCTTATATAAACGTAAACAAGAAATAGTTTATACGTATAAGAGTTTTCATAGTAAACACAGAATAAGAAATAATGTCACAGTGATAGAAGTAAAATAAATAATTAAGTTGTAAAAACATCGCTAAGACAACGTCTTTTCAACAAAATGAATATTATTTTTCTTCAGTGATACTGACTGTGAATATACCTTATTTATTTATAGTATTATTTGAAATGCTTCAATACTTTTTTTTTAAAGATGTTTTTATTTTGTTAGATTTTTTGTAATTAAATATTTAACGCAAAACGTGTTTCTTATTAAAAGTTTAATAGTATTTTTTGTCTTAGTTAAAAATTTTAAATTTTTAAACTAGAGAGTTCTCTCAGTTTTCTGCTGAATACAGGTACGAGTAATGCCCCTAACTATCTAGTATGGAATTTTTCGTTGGTCGGTTGAGTTGACTTTTATTATATTTTTTAATTAATCTAGTGGTAGAGAAGTGTATAATTATTAAGAATAACTCATTTCTCAAATAAAAGACTAAAATTTTTTTCTTCAGATTTTATAATTTTTGATTCTTGATCGAATCGCAAAAGATGGGACATGTGGATTTTTATTTTTTTATTTAATAAACTTACTTTTTTTACAAAATTTTATATGATTTCTAAACATATCTACTTCAAACAATCTTATAATTTTAGTTGCGCTGAGCTTCTCCAAAAAAGAGACGGGGGTCTTATGCTTCGAAAGGAACTTTTTTCTTCTTTTGTTGTTGTTGTTTATAGTATCATGTCATACATTAAAATAAAATATATATTACAGGGTAACATATAAATTTATGCGGTATGAGGTAGTTATCATATGGAGTTTTCTTTTGTATAGTCTGTATATGTTTGCATTGTTCGTTTAGTTTCTTTTTTAGAGTGTTTTTGTTTTTTTTTTTTTAATATTTTTCATTTCTAGAGGGAGGCTGTTGATTTTTAACTAAAGTAACTGTAATTTTGACTAAAGTAACTGTAATTTTGTTGGTACTGTTTATTTTTATATCTTTGGGATATGTTTAAGATTGAAAAAATCGATGATTTTCAAGCAATTTACTATCTAAGTTTTAAACTTTGTGAACCATAAAGATATTATTTTTATTAGTTCATAAACATTGTAGAACAATGCGTATGAAAAATTGTATATTCTTTTATGTATTTTTTCACATATTACCAGGTTTAGCCGCAGAAACTCATCGCCATGTATAGCTAGTTGTATACATATAAAGAAACGCTTTCCTCGTTTTGATTAAGGTCAGCCCTTATAAAAATAAAGACAATTCTTTTGAAGTAATGTGCCTGCTTTACTCGGTACCTTTGTTATTTAGTTTGGGGAATGCCGGGTGGACGACAGCGTAAACACATTAGGAGGTCGTTCATATTATTCTAGCTCTGAAACAAGAGAAAGATACTTGTTTCCGGGCCATAACGTTATTTCCGGTGGCTGTCACGCGAAATTTATTCTATCATTGGATGCCATTTTTCTTCTACCGACTCCACATTTATAACAACCTGAGGACATTATTTATTAAGTGAGTTGTCAGTATCAAAGAACTTTATATATTTTTATGGTAAAATTTCATATGCTTTATACCTACTTTCAAATGTTATGGAGAAGTACAGGGTTATAGGCGTCTGTATAAATAATTTTTTATATTTAAAGAGCATTAAATATTCCTTTATTGAAATGTTAATTATTGTGCCAGTGTTAATACAAAATTTAAATCCAACAAATACGTTTTGTTTACAACACCGTAGTGTTAAAAAAATTAGCTGAATTAGGGTAGGTACTGCTTTTATGACTTAATAAAATGTCATTATGTACCATTTGGATTTCTATGTATATATATATATATAGGTCAAGGAAGGAAGAATTTCAATATGATCCCTTAATAAGAGTGTAAGAAATTAGATCAAAAAAATAAATTAACCTTTTAGGAATATAGTCAACACGCGAAGAGGATGATTAACACTGATTTTAATCAAAGTCTTTGGTAATATTTCGTCCATTGTCTCGTAAGAAAGCTGCCGTAGAATCTGGAGTAAATCGTTTCGTCTGTAATGGCTTTAATGATCTTTATTACTAGGGGTGATCTTCCACGCCATCAACTGGCAAATAAAACCTTCTTGCTTATCCTAAATTATAAATTACCTTCCTTCTCATAGATTAATAATACCCTTAATTGTTTACGTTTGCGACTCGGATTCAATAAAAGTTTACTGCTCATAGTTAAACAATTTTATGGCGTCAATTCATTAAGAGGCCATTGTAATTAAAGGACAATAGCTGAAATCTTTGTAAAAATAAGCTTAAGTACTTATTCATTCAATATATTTGAGTGCTAGTTTTGAGTTCCGTATAACATTATTATATATTTTTCATTTATTTATTTCGTCATACAGGTTTTTCACTTCAAATTTAATGTTTTACAAAACAAATTGCATGTTTTATTTTATTTTATAAAAAAGTAAGAATTTTTTAAAATATAAATATTTATAAGTACTACATACACTGTGAGTATGAATACCTGCCCTTATATTTTATTCTTAAGACTAGCAAACGCGTTAGTTATTAAGTTGGCAAGCCTGCGCAGGGTGCTGTCATAGTTTGGGCTCGCAATGTGTAGGTACTCATGTTTTCAGGCAAGATTTTCAATACTACTTACTTTGAATATATATATTTTTTAATTCTTTATTTTACACAATATATTATGACATCCAATGGATCATTGTCAGACGGGAGGAATATCTAGTTGAACATACTCAACCTATAAATGATTGTATATTATTTTGACCTATAACATCCGTTGGTAACAAATTAAAATTATATATTGATATATTGCTGTGTTCGACTCCCATATTTATTGCTAATTCTTGGGACTATCGAACCTTCGTTGTGTGTAAATCGTGTATGATTTATGTTACACGTGTATAAAGTATTACTTAACTAGCCTTTGATGGGTTATTATCATTGTAAATACCCATACTACCATATTCTTCTTCATATATGTTGAGATGTCAAAATGACAGAAATATAAACGGTTAATTCTGAAAGTATGCACATTCTCAACAAAATCAAAATGCCGCTGTCGTAAAATGCTAAACTTAGTTCTAAAATGCCTCCTACGCGTAACGATAAAACTACCCTCGGAATGCGGATCGGGCGTCTATTTAAAATAAAGCGAAACATTGTATGTGACGCATGCTCCTTCGCGAAAGTAAAACCGCCAACAGGGTAATAAGGCTTCACGTTTCGAAGCCTTCCCCATGAATAATTCATAAATGTTTCGATCGCTATACTTTCAATATAATATTAATTTTTTTCACGCAATCGTCCAATCTGCATAATGATTCAGTTAGGGAGCGTTTTGCTCTTCGGGCCTTTTTTGTCATCAAATTACACAGGTTTTGAACAATTTAGGCTTAAAAACGGTACCTGAGAATACTCAACGTTACGTCATCAAGAACAAAACACAATTTTGTTTCGATCGTCATTTGGACTTGAGGATTAATCACGTTGGAGGTTATGTTTATTAGGCGTCGATGAACTTGTACTACATACGTTATATTATAATTATTGATCGTATGGCGAAAAAACGCAGGGAAATAAAGAAGTAAACAATATATAAACATATATATATATATATATATATATATATATATATATATATATATATATATATATGTATATATATTGTATATATAATATAAATATATATATATATATATATTTATATATATATATATATATATATATATATATATATATATATATATATATATATATATATATATATATATATATATATATATATATATATATATATATATATATATATATATATATATATATATATTATATATATATATATATATATATATATATATATATATATATATATATATATATATATATATATATATATATATATATATATATATATATATATATATATATATATATATATATATATATAAATATATATATATATACACACAAACATAACAAAGGTCATTTTATATTAATTTCATGAATATTTTTTGCAGATATCTTGTGGCACATTTTACAAAACTGTATAAGAAGTACATTGTTAACCTAATTAATTTTTTTGTACTTTTCTCCAACTAGTTTTGATAAAAACCTTGTCATTTTCAGGAATATGAGTACATGTCCATCCCTTACGGACTGAATGAATGAATGACTAAGAAAATGTGTTTGGCAAATGTAAACGTGAGAACAGAACGAGGAAAGCCACAAAAGATAAAGAAAAGGCCTTCAAAAGTCTACGTAGCCGTAGGGTATAAATGTACGAATGTAAAGAGACAGGACAGACGAGTGTGGTGTTTTATCCTCTCAAATTTTATTTAGTCAAAATAAAATACAGGCGATATACTTTTCTTTGGATGAATATGTTTTTTTATATAATTTTTTTTTGTTTGCCTGTGAATAAAACTTAGCGAAATATCAATAAAACATCTATTTTTTAGCGTTAATTTTTTTAGTATTAAAAAATATACGATAACTTTAAAGCTCTACCACGAATTTAACTCATATTAAATTGCGTTTGTCCAATTCTTGCACTTTGTTTTTTTCAAATATTAAATATTTGTTCACACATGTGATTCCCAGAAAATTATTTATTTACCAAATGTGCACTTCAAACTACAGTGCATACTATTTTAATAAATTTCAAAACGATTTGATTTGCTGTTAAATGAATCAAGTAATATATTCATTGAATTCAACATTAATTTATTTGTCGAGTTGACCTATCAAAAAGCTACGTATTTCAAAAAACGGTAATATGTCAATAGCGCACTAGTATTTTGAAGCAATGATTTATATTGGGTACAATTTTTCAACTCGTCAATATCGCACTATCGAACCATCGACATGAAAATAATCATAAAACGTATGTACCAACTACGACTTTAATTTTTATAAGTAAATCCTAAAAAAAAAATACAATTTAAATTATTTTAATTATTATTGAATGGATTTTAAGCTCTCCTGACGACTATAACAATCGCTAACAGAGAAGCGGTTCATAGGTATGTTGCATGTGTATAAATGTATACAAAAAATTGTGTACGTCGTGAGAATTTTTGACAAGTGGATTTATTAGCTGCTTCTCCTTAGGGTTATGCAGATAAAATTGAACATCACCTTCTTTGTTTTTTTTTCATAATATTTAAAAAAAAACTTGTTATATCAAATGCAATTCCACAAAGAAATGTCAAAACAAAACTTAATAAATTCAATTCTCTGTAACCATATAACATTGTACTTGATATAACTGACATGATTAGAATGAAAACTTTGGAATTTATAATTTCCTGAATGAGTGATTAGTTATTTTAATGAGAATTAACTCACTTATTATATCCCTCAATTTCATATAAAATTTACAGAAAAATTCCAGAAATTCTTTCTTCCTTTTTTTATTTTTCTCTTCTCCGTTCTTCCACTCATTCTTCCGCCGTGACAGCAATTTCTTATTCTGTACACAATTTTTACTTTTTACAGAATTCTCTTGTTTTATTTTACCTTCTGTCTCGTTTGAACCGAGGTTAAATTTCAGCTGAAATGTAATTTTGCTGTCTCTCATAGACTGACACTCCGTTGAGTAATTAGCATATTGTATTATTTGTACCTTTTGCGAATATTAATTATTATCATTAGTCTCACATATCTGAGCTTCAGAAATTTAGTACACTGAATTCCGACATACATTTCATACATGGTAAATAACAAGTCATCCGCCTCTGCAGCGTATCGGTCAGCACGCTTGGTTACCGTACTGGAGGTCCCGGGTTCGATTCCCAGGTGGGGTCAAATAAATATAACTTGTTTTTTCACTCTAATATTTTTTTCAAAATTACCCTTGACTGGTCCCTGAAGAGGAAGGCTGATCATATATTTTTAAGGTGTTTAACTATCAACATAAAACTGCGTGAATATCATGCAGTCTCTTATGCACCACCGAGTGCGGATGAGGAATTGAAAAAAAAAACATACTTGTACACAACAAAGTACTAGTTTCAACCCGAATGTATGGAAATGAAGCATGGAGTTGGCAAGAGAAGGATGAAATTATACTGAATGCAGTCTAAATACGATCTCTCATACGAATGTGCGGCAAAACTATGTTTGATTTATGTTCGAATCGTGAAATAAGGAATGAATGAAATCTGCAGAAATCGTGATATGTATAAGGAAATAATGCATGGTTGAGATAAGCATTATCCATAAAATTAGGAAAGGTGTTATGATATGACGGTAGTTTGGACATGTGGAACGAATGAGTTAGACAAAAAAACACCTCAATATTCTTCCATTTATCGATTTATAAAGAAAAAAGAGAGACCAATGTCCAAAATTAATAAAAAAATAAATGGTATGTAAAACAAAAAACCTTATAAATGTATTATTCTGCTATTTGGCATGTAATATTATAAGAAAAATATTTTGGAAAGCTTTTTTTTGGTGCAACGGAATTCTTAAAACCAAAAAAATTAACTTTATGATGTATTTTGAAAAAAAAACCATATTTACATTGATATTGAAAACACAAATTTCATAATATTTTGTAGACTTAAGTAGTTGGTTGTTAAATGTATGTGTAAATCGAGTTGTAGTAGAAGTTCGAACACAAAAACCCTTATTCCATGGACTATGAAACTAACCACAGGATCACTACCCTATATTTAAATATTAAAAGACTTTTTTAATGTTTTAAATAAGATTTTTAAAGTATTATTTTTTGACATCTCATCAAAGATGAAGAAGAATATGGAAGTCTGGGCATTTACGGGGCTGACGACCGTCATAGGCTGGTTTAAGTGATCACTTTACACACGTGTAACATTCACCAATTCTACCCATTATTGACAACCACACTACTCAAATTCTTGGAAGTTCTATATATATGAACCAATTTAGAAACCTTGTTCTTGAATCACTAGAACTTCACTAGAGACATCTATTGTAAATGCCCAGACTTCCATATTCTTCTTCATCTTTGATGAGATGTCAAAAAATAATATAAAATTATTGGTGAGATGTAGAAGCTTTTTTATTATGCAGAAACTCTTATATTAGTATGTGAGATCCGAATCCTGGATTATATTCACACACATGAGAAACGCCAGAAAATACCATTTTCATTTTTATTATTAAGCTTATAATTTGACCAGATAATTTATTTACAACATTTTGAGTGTGTCCAAATACTTGTTCACGAAATCTGGATTATCTCCAATTACAGGAGTTATTTTTATATTATTTTTTGACATCTCATCAAAGATGAAGAAGAATATGGAAGTCTGAGCATTTCCATATTCTTCTTCATCTTTGATGAGATGTCAAAAAATAATATGAAAATAACTCCTGTAATTGGAGATAATCCAGATATTGTGAACAAGTAATTGGACACACTCAAAATGTTGTAGATTTTTAAAGCATTAATGAACTTATATTATTAACCTACGTTTATTAATATATTTAAATAAACATATTTCTTAGGAAATATTTTAAGTAAGTATATTGTATTTTTTAAAACTAAAACCTTGCTAACGCTTATAAAAGAGTCGTTCAAAAAACAAATTTGATCGCAAAAAGCAAAATAATATCGTTCAGAAATGTTATGAGTTCATCGTGATAAAAGAAATTGAACTAAATTGCAAAGTACAAGATTTATAATATGTATTACAAAAAGAACGGTCTAGTCACGCTATTAACCGATTTATACTGTAAAACATATGAGATACTTATAAGAAACATACAACATTATACATACGTTGTAGAACCGTTTTTTTTATACAGTTTTTAAAATGGGCATCATAATGTAGGTATGAATATTTTTATTCTTCCTGGCTTCATCCCGACTTATCGTCTTTGTAGGCTATTATATAGGAAACACATACTAATATAAGAGTTTCTGCTTAATAAAAAGCTTCTTTACATCTAGTCTTTACATGTCTCTAGTGAAGTTCTAGTGATTCAAGAACAAGGTTTCTAAATTGGTTCATATATACAGAACTTCCAAGAATTTGAGTAGTGTGGTTGTCAATAATGGGTAGAATTGGTGAATGTTACACGTGTGTAAAGTGATCTCTTAAACCAGCTTATGACGGTCTCCAGCCCCGTGACTTCCAAATTCTTCTTCGTCTTTGAAGAAATGTCAGAAAATAATATGAAATACTTTATCATGCGAAGTTTTATTCGGCATATGCGACTGTTTCAAATACTCAAAAGTCTTTACTACACACTAAACATTGAAAAAAATAACGTTCTTAAGATTTTGTTGATGATATCGTTTTTAAAAATTTTATTAATATATTTATTAAAACTATGGGAAAGAATATGATCTTTTTTTTTACTAAATATCATTTTAAAGTGTCAAAATATTTTTTAATAGCTTTTAGTATGAAATTTTTAAAAGCACCAAAAAGTATTTCAGTATATAAATAGTTTTTAGATACCTCGAATGGAGTTAAAAAAATATATTTCTTAAAAATACCTTTCCCGATTGAATTAACATTTTTTGAATACAAGATTAAAATAAAATAAACAAAACATCAGAACACTTTTTAAAAAAATGCTGAGCCTACGAGGAATATGGAGCAACGAGTGAAAATACAACAAAAGAGATATTCGTATAATATATGCACAAATGTGTATTATATATGATTTTTGGGCGTACGCAGGTATTCAATTTCCGCTTCCGGTCCCCGAAAGCCTCCCCGTAGCTCCAAGGACTTCCAAGGCTACATGTCCTAATGCATCGTAAATATTTGATTCGAGAACCGACCGCACACCTGTGCAAATTGTACCTCTCAGGGCTGAATTCGCTACCCCATTAGTATCAAGAACGACTTAAGTGATGCGTCAAAGTAACCGAGTTGTCTGTAGCGTAACTCATACCGTAACTCATTGTAATTTTGATTTTCATTGCAAACATTAAAATAGTACAACATTTTAAGTGTGTCTAAATACTTTCATCTTTCGAATTGTTCATCTCACCAATAGATGTCTCTTGTGAAGTTCGAGTGATTCAAGAAAATTTTTTTTTCATATACATATATAGAACTTATATAGAATTTGAGTGGTGTGGTTGTCAATAATGGGTAGAATTGGTAAATGTTACACGTGTGTAAAGTGATCACTTAAACTAGTCTATGACGGTCGTCAGCCTCGTGGGTCCCAGACTTCCATGTTCTTCTTCATCTTTGATGAGAAGTCAACAAAAAAAATTTAAATAGTACATTAAATTCTAAATTTAATGCAAAATAATGTCTCAAAAATTTTTTTTATTCATTTTCAATTGAATGGCGTTTTAATTAGATGTATTGTTAAGAATTGGGTGTATTCAAATTCTTGTTCACAAATTTGGGTTTCTCAACATGGATAAGATGAAGATGGATATGAATGTCGGTTATCCTCACAATATTTCATAAGCTATTAATTGATATAGCTACAAACGTGTAACATTCACCATTCTACGCATAACTGTTGTGGATAAAATAACTAGTCATATTATAAGCATAGTAAAAATTAATAAATATGTTTACAGGCGTGTCATAGAATTTAAAATAATTTGGAAAGAATCTAATCTAATAGCTGCTAAATAAAACCCTACTCAACTCAACCGTAGAAGCTGTAAAGAACTCACTTGAGTGAATTCGAGTTCTCTGTTTATCAATCTTGAGTAGAATGATGAATGTTACTTCTGTATAAAATAATCTCTTAAACTAGCCTATGATCGTAGGTCGTAAGTCCTGTAAATACCCAGACTTCCATATTCTTCTACAATAAGTGTAGTTAGTTCATAATACAGAATTGCAAGTTTAATATTAGAGAAACATTGAAATCTAAAACAAAAAATAAGGTTACAACCTTACAAAGTTTTAAAAATTTACATGAGCTATTGCCAAATACCATCAAGTTATCAAGTCGATCCATGTAGTGACTTGATAACTTTTCTCAATTTTCTCACGAAACATTGTATTGATTTCAACAATATTTGGTATGAATGTACATTTGTATGTAATAAAATAACTAGGTACCTACCTATACATTTTATTAAGTACTTACAAATAGTACCTACATAAAACAGTTCTACCACCAGATGCCGCATGCGTCGCTCAGAATAAAACAAAAGACTTCCGATAATATTATTAACTGTCAGAATCAGATAGATGGATAGATAGATAGATATAAAAATTATTATAAAGATAAATTAAGAATAAACTTTAATTACAAAGCAACACATTGTTTATTTTATTATTATACACCCACTTTACATATTATTTACACTTAATTTTCAAAAGGAAAATATTACCACGTTATATGTATAAAAGATGTAGACAATGATGATAATAACTTTGGCACACGCTCTTATTCACGTTGTATTATAGATACATGTCATATACACTCGTATTTCATTTTTTCTCTTGTGTTGCGGGTCGATTTTGAATCAAATATTCAGGATCACAAATATTATTCCAAAAGACATTTTATTTATTTAAATATTGTTCTTTTTACTCCATGCTTTTTTCCAGAAATGAGCAAATGCTGAGAAATTTCTCATGGCCCACACTCTCCTGTTCCCAACTTTTTTTTGGTTAGAAGAAAAAAATCCACTTAATTATGTAAAAACTTTGTACATAATGCGCAAGGTCAATAATAAATGCAGCTACCATCTGCTTAAAAAATAACTCAGTAATCGGAATGATTCCTTATCCGAACAACCCACATCATGCTTATGTTCGGATTATCTGGCACTGTATACTTATATATAAGTTACTCGTATTAAAAAATTACTATTTTAAATGGCTAGTTTATACGCTGGAATTAGTACTACATATATAACACTGCCTTATATCTTATACATAATATTTATTGATTCGGAATTTCTGTCGTAGAATGACATTGTAATTATTAAAAAAAAAAAGAATACTTTTACAATACTGCTTGTAGAAATTTGTTTCATTCCACATTATTGTTTTCAAAAAGTACAGTCACTTGTCGATAACAACATCTGTAGTTTTTGAAACAAGTCGTATTATACAAGCATTATATCTTTACTGTGTTGAGGAAAATTACTCTCAACGCGTTTTATTGAATTTGTGTGGGGAGCTAATTTTGGTAACTCGAGTGCATGTGCATTCACCCCTGGTGAGTTCACTTTGGGGGATGGTCAGCGAGTGTGACACACAAAACGCTCAGAGATTGGGGGGGGTGGCTCTACAACTGTGCATGCATTCTACACGACCGCAAGGGGTATGGGATTGCACCGCTGACCCGTCGAATGGCTATTTCCGACTATTCAATTACAAAGCATATTTTAAACCCTCAGGACCCAGTGAAGTTTAGAATTCAGACGTAAAGGCAGAAGAATGACATGCGCGTAGTTGAATAGATACATATTTACAACATTTTTAGTATACTACGGAGTTTTTTATTTATTTTTATTTATATATCTCAATGAAGATAGTGAACAATATGGACGTCTGGGTATTTAAAGGGCTTACGGTAAAAAAAAATACTCATATCCAACAAAGATTGCTGTTGTAAACCCGCACACACTTTATCAATAGTTTGATCAACATATCTAGAAATTTTAATATTACTAATATAAGAGTTTCTGCTTAGTAAGAAGCTTCTTTACATCTCACCAATAGATGTCTCTAGTGAAGTTCTAGTGATTCAAAACTGGTTCATATATATAGAACTTCCAAGAATTTGAGTAGTGTGGTTGTCAATCATAGGTAGAATTGGTGAATATTACACGTATATAAAGTGATCACTTAACTTTTGATGGTTGTAAGCCATGTAAATGCCCAGACTTTCGTATTTATCATCATCTTAGTTGATATGTCAAAAAAAATATAAGTATTTGACTGCAAATCTGACAACGCGGGTTTGATTACTGTCAATTTCAATTGAAAATTCTAGAAAAAAAATTTTTCAACTACTCTGTTATGTGTTATGTATTTATATACATTTACTTCCTCCATCATTTCTTTTCTATCTGGAGACAAGCGACTTCTTCAGTCTTCAAGACTCCATACAAAACATTAAATATTTTCAAAAAAACCGAAATCGAAAACACCAGTATTACAAAATTTATAATCTTAGAAAGGGTCTAAAACTTTTTTTAAATATTAAAATATAATGTTTTTTCACAAATTTGATGTAAAATCATTCAAAAATATCTATAAGTCAATAATATAATAAAGTAGTATTTTTGTAGTACTATACTCATAGTACTATTTGTAATAAATTTGTGGTACTATTATCGTGTCAAATTTGATGAAGTTAGGTTTATGAATTGTAGCTTGGGATATAAATGTGAATTACATTATATGGAGTCTGATTGTTAAGAAAACGTTCCGCAATAAAACAGTTTTACGTTGCTGTGCATGCCGCGTACAAACTATGAAAATATTTTCCTATTATAGGCACATTTAGGTCAATTTTCTCGGCCTGATGATAAAATGTACGGCTACTTTCTTTGTGAGAAATGTACCGCTAATATGAATATTTATTCAAATTTTATTCAGAAAATATTCCAAGAACATCATAGGAATGGCTTAACGTAACGGAGGGTCAAATACCTCGAAATGTACCGACTGAAGGCATGGATAATCTTCTCATACCCTTATATAAAGGAAACATAAAAACGGTGTGCACATTTTTTAAAGAATAAAACATGAATTTGTGAAAATTTGCAAAATGAATATGACAAGAACACTTTTGTCATACAAAAAAAATCATAAAAAGATTTTTTTTTTTAAAACGAAAATGTTTAAAAAAATTCTACTTTTTGGGTCAAATCAAAAGAAAAAAATTCTAATTTTTTTATTTTATTAAGTACATAAAATGCAGTTCTTCTAGAAATATTAATACAAAACTTATATTCATCATTAAATTATAGTTTTGATTAATGATTAAAATTTAGCAAATTATGCCATCAATTTTTAAAACAAAAATTTTAATTTACAACATTTTGAGTGTGTCCAAATACTTGTTCACAAAATCTGGATTATCTCCAATTACAGGATTTATTTTCATATTATTTTTTGATATGTCATCAAAGATGAAGAAGAATATGGAAGTCTGGGCATTTACGGGGCTTACGACCGTCATAGGCTGGTTTAAGTGATCACTTTACACACGTGTAACATTCACCAATTTTACCCATTATTGACAACCACACTACTCAAATTCTTGGAAGTTCTATATATATGAACCAATTTAGAAACCTTGTTCATGAATCACTAGAACTTCACTAGAGACAACTATTGGTGAGATGAAAAGATGTAATATTCTTCTTCATCTTTGATGAGATATCAAAAAAAATAAAATGAAAATTTTAATTCATGATATTTTGAGTGTGTCCTAATACTTCTCCATTTAGGAGTTATTTTTTAATTTTCATATCTCAACATGGATGAAAAAGATGTATTTGTAAACAAATAAAAGGGCCTCTGATAAATAAATGCTTTACTTAGTTCAAAACAACCATCTGTATTGAACTCAATAGATCAACTTATATATTTTTATTACAAAAAGTTTAGTTATATGAGTATGTTATATTAGTATGTAACACGCAAAGGAACTGATCATGGGGTACTCTAAGAAATTCACCACAGAAGCTCTAAAGCTTAGCAATAAACAAATAAGGATCCTAACCAGAACCTTAACAGGACACTGCAGACTGAGGAAACACATGACAAAAATTTGGACTACATGACTCCCCAGTATGCAAATTTTGTGTAGAGGATAACGAAACACCAATCCACATTATCTATAATTGTGACGCACTCGCTCGAAAACGAGGTCACATCCTTGGGGGACCTCTACTGGACTCCGAGAAGGTGAAGCTCCTACCACCAAGACAGGTCATGAGTTGCATGACACATGTAGGTCATAATAGATCTAATATGGTCGCAGTTACATAAGGGATGCAAGATCTCTTGATCTCACAAAAAATGTAACCACTCATCGAGATTTTTATGTTTACCGGTTTCGAGACGTACCCGTCTCTTCGTCAGGACAATCACTACTTCAGCATGCAAACAATACTACCCTTTACTACCAAAGCACTATTCACGCACTTAAAACTACACAAAATATATATCAGATGCGATTTTGGTCAACCCAAAAATGTACATGCACTCCATTGATCAATACATCTAGGAGTTCCGAAAATTTTAGTGGTGTGGTTGTCAGCCATGGGTAGAATGATAAATGTTGCACGTGTGTAAATTGATCACAAAACCAGCCTATGACATCAAACGAAGTCATTAGGCTTATCAAATACTTGTGGCCGATTTTGTGTCATTCGATTCTGAGTCAAAATAATTGTCGAGTATGTATGAGGAGTTACAAGAATGTGAAGAATGATTGGAAAGATAGAGTGGTATGGCGTACTATTTTCTCTGCCTACACCTGCGGGAAGCGGCCAGATGGTCGGTTTATAGTTGATGTTTGTACAAAAACTAATAGTTTTGTGGATGTAGCATTTGAAAACAGCAGAGTATATTTTTTTCTATTGCCTATTAAATATCAAGTAAGTAAGAAATAAAGTAATTTATCGTAGTCGTATAGCATTATTTTGATAATAAATTAGTATTTTGCTTTAGATTTTGGCTAAGCATAATTTGTTAATTACCGCAGTGAAAGCACTGATATTTTATTTTTATTTAAGCTCAAAATTAATCCGAGAATTCGGTATGGTTATCAAACACGATTACTTTCTACTACGGAAGCTTAATTTAATTAAAACGTCGAATACGTTAAAAAAAGTATATTCTGTAGTGCCTCGCCGGGGGTCGTTAAAAAGGAGCCCTTGGAAATACCCCGAAACATTAAATTCCCAATGTTCAAGTCTCGCTCCAACCCTCCTATCATTTTAACAAGTGCCCGAAGGTTCACATCAGAAATCGTCTTAATTTTCATTTGCTCCATGAAAGTTTTTCAGTCATATTTCGACGCGGTGACTCCGTATAATGCCGTCGAGTAAATTTTGGCATTTCCAGCGGTTTTCTCTTGTACAAGAAAACTTTGGGAAGGAAAGTCGTTTTGGGGCAATCTGCCGCATAACCGTTTAAATCCGGTTTTTCAATACACGCTGAATAGAAATCTACGGATATTTGATGAAAAAATTACCAACAATAAATAGCAATAAAAAAGCTAAGTTAAAGATTTTTATATTTTTATTTTTTAACATTTCAAAGAGGATTCACATTTTCAAGTCAAGGTATTTACAGCCCTTTTGACTTGTCATATGACTTGTCATATTCTATCCACGATTGACAATTACACTAATGTAATTTTTTTAATTCCTGGATATATTAAATTATCAATATTATGACACAGTAGGTAATTTAATATAATTAAAAATAAAAAAGTATTTTAATGTATTTTTAAAAATGGTTCTAGTAGATTCTGTAATTTTCTTTATCCTCTAGTAAAACGATTCCAAAGACATTAAATATAAAATCTTCGAAATCTTTTTAGACTGATTTTTTTTTTAAATTTACAATTTGAACGAATGTTTAAACATTATGAAATGTGATATAAACCCTTTTTTTGTTATTAATTGATTCTATATAATATTTATATATTTTAACGTAAGTTTTACGTGGTCTTATACCAATACCGCTTACTTTAAAAATCTATTGTGACACGTATTTAGATGCATTCCGCATCATACGGTGTTTGAAAATGACGCGAAATGCATTAAATACGGGTCACAATTGAATTTGAGAAAAAGTGGTATTTATAAATTAAAAATTTATTTAAAAGTATCATTTGTTTTTTAATTTATTTTTTATATACTTTTTTATGGTGCAGAAACGAAAATTGATAAACTAGTCCTAAATAGGATATCATCTCGTTACGAGTGTGACTTTCTACAGGAGAGGGGGGATAATATATCAAAAACTGTTTAAATTGAATGGTTTTACAAGGATTGCTCCTACAACGATCGGAGCAGATGTTTGAAAGTTTAATGAGAATTTTTACTATCCTATATATCTTAATCTTTTGGATGTATGAAAGAAATAAACCAGTTAAATGGTTGACGTTGACTTCTGAAGAATATCGCCAATTTATTAATCCAAAAACTGATAAAACTTTGGAAGGAAAGTTTAATTAAAAAAATTGTTTCCATAAAATATGAAAGTTTTAAAGATTTCAAACTTTTATGAAATATTCTTAATTTTTTTCGACATTTGCGTATTTTAATATTTTTTTAGACTTTATTTTATAGTACTACATATTACTAAACTAAGATGGATCATTCAAATTCTCGGTCAATTGTACGATTTCTCTCGAGACTTTTTCATTAAGAGAAATAATCTCCCAGCGAAAAATTTGTGCTTCACTTAAAACAATAGGTATCACATACCTTTGGGAAATTAAAATCATCTCAATTAATTAATAATAATGACGAAAGTGAGTGGATAGTTAAAAAAAATATATAATTCACTAGAACAAATATAAAAATCAAGCATTTCAAAATGAAGATTCAATATTTAAAGCTTTATTTAAAAGTGAAAAATATATTAAACTCCAATTAATTATTTTTGTTTGACAGCTGAAGACTAAAAGTTTCAGTTTAGAAAAAAACTTGCACATTCCTGAAAGACTCCCAAACGTACTTCGAGTTCCTGAAATTTTAATGCAATTTGCATGAATCACTCTTAAGAGCTTCATCGATCTCAAAGTTTCATTATTCAGTAAGAATGTCCTAAGTTCCTCAAAAGTTTGGTAATTTTTATGGTAATTAGTGTTTTTTGTTGAATTGCTTTGGTTTGGATGAGTGATTATTTATTTTGACAAAAAATTGGGTAAAATGGTAATTTGTATTTTTGTAAAACCACAATAAATGATTTGGTATCATGATTTTACACTTTTATTTTATATCAATTTACTAGTCAACCTTGAATTTGAATTAAAATAAGATATTTAATTGAAAGATGTTTATTTACCTCCTTTTTACGCAAATCGTGTTTTATTCGTAAAACTAATGTAATAATTCAAAATTGTTAAAATATGGGATTAACGTTTCAAAAGAGTATTTTTATGGCATTAGTATCACGAAATTTTGTATAATTTTAGGTGAATCGTTATTATGATGAGGAAAAAATGTTTATTTAACTGCAAAATTTTCCAATTTTTATTTTAAAAAAAAAGGTAGATTTAAGTAATTTTCATTATATACTTATATATTGATAATTGATAGTTATTTCTGACATCTCAACAAAGATGAAAAATAATATGGATGTCTGGGCATTAACAGGGAGTACGACCGTCATTCATTTAAACCCTTATCCGCACCATATGGTGCATAGGGCACTGCATCATATAAATGCAGTGTTATCTTGATCATTATCATATGAAGGAAAGTACCAGTACCAGTCCAGGGTTATATTGAATAAATATTACAGTGAAAAAATCACTAGTATTTATTTGTTCCCCCATGGGAATCGAACCCGGGACCTCCAGTATAGTAGCCGAGCATGCTGACCATTACACTACGGAGGCGGACATCTTAAGTGGGATGAATAATCAGAGCAGAGACTTTTTCATTTATATGTGAGGTCCGAATCCTGTATTATATTCACTTACTTGAGAAACGCTAGAAAACATCAAGTATTTGGACTCACTCAAAATATTGTATTTATCGATAAATTTTATAATAAACATATAAATATTGTATTTATTGATCGATTTTAAAATAAATTTGTCCTCCGACTATGTTTTTCTTTCTTGTTTTGGTCTTTATTGTAAATTGTGTTTTATAAGTTAAACACTTAAGAAACGTATAAGTTAATTTTGTTTAATTTATTTCGACAAATTTTTCCCATTTAAACAAGTTTTAGGAAGATTATACTTATATATAGGAAAAGTTCGTAAAAATTCCTTTAACTTTGTTTTTCTTTTTTATTACAGAATTCCCGAAAGAGAACAGAAGAGATACTCCCCCTTTCTTCGTTGTTTATTGTAAGGAGTAACAGAATAAAGCAAGTAAAATAAAAGCTCCAGGGAGTTATCAACTCACGGACACTTGTGGTAAATAAATTTTCATTTCCGTCTGTCCACGACCCACCCCTGCCGCCCGTGAAGTCATTAATACCCATTTACCGGGTAAAAAGTAGGCTTCGGTGAAGAAACTATGATCAAAAAAGAAAACGGGCACAGTTTACGTAAAATAATATATCATTTAATGCGTTTTACGTAATCTGCGGAGTAGCGCGCCGTATAAATCTACGTTAGCTGCGTCAGCTGTCGGCGCGCTAAGCGCAGAGGGTTGAGAAAATTATAACACATACAAAAACGCATTTTTAACGGGAAAGAATTCCGGCTTTAAAATGAAAATAAAAATGAAACATTTCTGTTACGCTAAGCTATGGTTTTAAGGGATGATTCGACTCTTTGTGTGCGATATAATAACGAAGTAATCGGGAAGCGTAAACTTGTCCGATTTAATTTTATTTGACAATAAATCTAATACTTTGCCTTGTCTAGTCACGTTTTTTTCATATCGCGAGCAAGTTAATGCGCTTGAATTTGATGCAGTGCCCTATGCACCATTAGATATGGGTAAAGAGCGAACGAAGAAAAATAATGTTAAAGAAGAAGAGATTAATAAATTTAATATATTTATAAAAGAAATACACATCACAGCTTTTAAGTGCACTTTACATTATATTTGTGTTTTCGTGTCAATTTTTTTTTATATATTTATAATTTCACAGTATTAATGGTTTTGGAGAATATGATGTGTGTGCATATATACTCACGTATATTGTCCGCTTCCATAGTATAAAGGTTAGCACGATCGGCTATCGTACTGGTGGTCCCGGGTTCGATTCAGGAAGGGGGGGGGTCGAATATATAAAAAAGATTTTTCATTATAATATTTATTCAATATTACCCTGAACTGGTACTTAAAGCGGAGAACTGAGTACGTTTCCTTCGTACTTAACGATCAAGATAACACTGCTTTCATATGATGCAGTGCCTTTTGCACCATCGGGTGCGGATATGGGTTATAAGAAGAAAAAGAAGAAGTACCTGGAGTGCAAGACTGATCAACTTCCTTTCGTATAATTTACGATCAACCTTTTTATGCTGTGCCTTATGCGCCCTTGGGTGTGAATGAGGGTAAAATATAATTAATATACAAGCACGATAAGTCATATGCATACTCACAACATATATTTAGTTTATTTTTACATATTAGACAAATGTTATCAAAATTTGTAGTCCTTTAAATTAATAATTCGCATTCGCTTGAAATCGTTCTTCAGAGCACTTGGACAATTATGCCAGCCGAATCGACGCGGTCCCATTAGGGCAGTTTCAATTTCGCGCTTCTAACAGCCACCATTATTACGGCACCGACTTCAAGTGACACTCTCGGGGTGGCAATGAGGGCCAACCCCCAGAACTAGGCACACCGCAGCCAGACCAAACCACACAAAAATCCCCTAACATAAACTGAAGCGTAGCATGTAGTCCATAGCGGTGATCCGGAGCTTTTGCGTTCGTTTTGAATATTCGACTTCCACTATTCGAGCTATTGTCCCGAGCGCGTACCACTCGCGCCGTCACGCACGGGGCATAGAGAAACTTGGTAAATGACACGAATCGTGGCTTAAACTCTTTTATACTGATTACAAGATGATTTATTTGATAGTTTTTAGGTTAATTATCAGAATTCCGAAGTGAATTTCGGCTGGGAAAGGGATGGGAGGAAATGATACGGTTTTTAAGTGTTCATTAAGGGCTTGATAAGCTACATATAAAAATGATAACGTTGTTTTTTGCTGTTGGTAAAAATTATCATAATGTTATTCAATTAACCATGTATTTCTGAGAATATTATTTTTTTATGTACCTACTTACTAACCAACTAATGAGTTGAGTTTGGCAATATTTTGAGTGTCCAAATGTCTCTGCTAAATAAAAAAATCTTCACAGTATTTTGAGCGTGTCCAAATCTTTTTTATAACAAATCTGGATTTAAATACAATACCTTTCCATTTTCATAATTAAAGAAAAAGTGGAGAAACATTGATTTGTAAAAACATATTGAAAATTTTAACTACAACATAATGAGTGTGTCCAAATACTTGTTCACAAAATCTGGATTATCTCCAATTACAGGAGTTATTTTCATATTATTTTTGACATCTCATCAAAGATGAAGAAAAATATGGAAGTCCGGGCATTTACGGGGCTGACGACCGTCATAGGCTGGTTTAAGTGATCACTTTACACACGTGTAACATTCACCAATTCTACCCATTATTGATAACCACACTACTCAAATTCTTGGAAGTTCTGTATAAATGAACCAATTTAGAAACCTTGTTCTTGAATCACTAGAACTTCACTAAAGACATCTATTGGTGAGATGTAAAGAAGTTTTTTTATTAAGTAGAAACTCATATATAAGTATGTGAGATCCGAATCCTGGATTATAATCACACACATGATAACATCCTGGATTATAATCACATGTCAGCCCCATAAATGCCCAGACTTCCATGTTCTTCTTCATCTTTGATGAGATGTCAAAAATAATATGAAAATTTTAAAATATGTTGTTTTGAAAAAAATACTGGTAAAATTATAACCTGCATAAAAAACATAAAATTTAAAATCATATTTTCAGGCGTCTCTCAATATGTGGAATTATTCGGTTAGGGACTTGAAATATTATATTTATAATACATAAGAGTGTTAAAAAAAAATCTCAAATAATTATAGATAGCTGCATTTTTGCATTCTGCATAACTTTTAAACACCGCATGGTATTTGAAAATGCACCGAAATACATTTCACAATAGAATTTAAGAAATAGTGGTATTTACCAAGTAAAACTTGGATGGATTACCACAAAGTGAATACCAAATCGATTGATGAAATGTTATTTATCTTCTCCATAAGATTTAAATGTCAGACTGTCAAATAGATAAGGAGCTAAATATCTAAGGAAAATTGGCGCGATAATTTTTTATTGAATCCTAAAACCGAATTTATGAACGACTTTTTTTCAAATTCGGTTTTTCCATATTTCGCCTTTATCAACAATAAACTTCTACATGATAATAATATGTTTCTTTTGATATTTGTTGTATAAATGCATGTCAAATGATGCAAAAGATTAAAAGCATAGAAACTTATCAAATTTCTGCATGGATGCCAGATTGATAAACCACCTACCTCAAAATTATTTGTTTCAAAATATCCTGCGTCATACAAATAGTACTTTATATTCACATTTGGCGGGGAGAACCCTTGGCAATATCCAAACTTGTTGATATTACAGTATACTTTATGCCACAGAGCCTTTAATAACGCGCGGCCATAAATTTCCCAAAAAATGTGTCACCGAAAGTCGTTTTCTGAAAAACGACAATGTGTTTAATAGGTCCGTGGAAATCCTGGCAGCGAGAATATTGTTTGCTTTTCTATTTATCGCGACACAAAGGAGCATCTTTCAATTGGAGTATTGCGTTTTGTCATATTAAATACCGAATTGTTCCTTAGTTGAAACCTCCCCGGCTTTTTGTCACCGCGTTTAACGTAAATGGGCCCTAATGATTCCGCGAATTCCGGCGCCGTTCGTCTGAGCCCTTACAAATTCTAAATGAAGAAATAAAATATAATTGTTGGCTAGGAAGTGAACGTAATATGATATTTATATTTGACGCTCATTAAAAAGGTTCCGACACTTTTGAGTTTCTCCGGGGAAAATGATGTTACCAATAAATTCACGTTTTTATTTTAAATTTGAATATTTTAATGTACTGAAATTATTTGAGTGTAAAATAATATTCAAAAACTAAGGATGTTTTCACCAGTGCGAAAAGTTTTGGAATAAAAACTACGTTAATTTAATGTTTTCATCTATTTTCTTTAATTAATCAAGGCAACAAACAATTGCTTTTGTAATTGAAATGGGAGTATTAAAAATATAATCACTACTGAGCAATTTTCTTCTATTTTCATATATTGTAAATTTATTAGATTTCATTAAAAATATAAAACGGAAGATTATATTTTGCGTTAAATTTTTTAAAACTTTTTATATGCAATTTGACTACGTTAATGTTTCATTAAAAAACTATTTAAATTATCAATTTTGAACACCAAAATAATTTTCAGGAATTTCCCAGAATTTTTTATCAAACAATTAGACAGAATAAAATGACTCGGATGCAATCAGTGTTAAATGCTGCACAGAGACTGATTCTGGAGTTTAAAAATTCAGTCACAAAACTCTACTACTTGCTTTTTCGAACAAGTAAAGTATAAACTTTGTCTGTTTACCATATGCATAAATGTATATACGTGTAATACAGCTCCAGATTACCTTAAAGCGATGCGTACTCCAAATGAATTTAAAGACGTCACACACTTCGATCGTTTTCATTGCTTTTACAGTGGCCGTTAATCTTCTTCTTCTTCTTTTTAATGGCTTTTCGCCCATCTAGGGAGTTAAAGCCAGTGTCGAGTTATTGTCGCCGTTAATAAGGTGGTCTAAAGCGCACTAAATTTGGCAAGCATGCCTTTGCTGTTGCGAATCCGATGGCATGGAAAGCTGTTCCACCAACAACTAGAAGCAATATTTTCTAAATATCTCCAATTTACTAATCGATTTTTATTTACAACATGTTTCATAGTCTTTTTTTCCTTTTTTATAAAAAATAGTTTTTTTTTATAAAAACATGTCGATGTAAGTTATTAGCCAAGTTTTTCATTTACTATCCCACCTTTAAGTCCATCCGTATTTATTATTAAAATTACTATTTAATTTTACACAGATTTGTAAAAAACGCTGTAAACCTGTTTGTTATTGTTCTCTAATTACTTTTTTTTGTTAAAGAATAAAGAGACGGCGTTATCTGAAAACCCTAAATTATTTCGAATAATAAAAATTACCGTGTTTTCAATTACCACTGCAAAACAATTCTGAGGTGGGAAGGTATAACAATGGTTGGACCTTTGTATTCACGAGGTAAAGTAACGCATTACCGCTCTATATTACACACGTTTTCAAAACAAAAATTTACTATTGTCAGATTTTTCCTCCAATTTTGTGTAATGGGAAATTTGTACCTAGAATTTAACCCTTTCCGGTCCATATATATATTTTTTTTAATAATTCCATCAGGTCCACAATAGATTTACAGCATTACAGGGTAAAATAATACATCCATTTTTTTTTAATAACACTTGTGTTAAATATTTATTTTTATTTTGAATGTATCATTGAATTCTCGTCACACTAAATACGAGTGAGAAAAAAATATGTTTGCTTGTATTTTAACTCTAAACTGATGAAGAAAAAAAATGTTGAATGACATTCGACATAGGACCGGAAAGGGTTAATTAAGTGGTAATGTTTAATAATAAAATAAAATAATAAAACCCCTATCCGCACCCCAATGATGCATAAGGCACTGCATCATATAAACGCAGTGTTATCTTGATCGTTTACACATGAAGGATAGGTGATCAGCCCTCCGCTTCAGGTACAAGTCCAGGGTAATAATATTGAATAAATATTACAGTGAAAAAATCACTTATATTTATTTTACCCCCTTGGGAATCGAACCCGGGACCTCCAGAACAGTAGCCGAGCGTGCTGACCATTACACTACGGAGGCGGACATCGTAATGTTTAGACCTCAAATAATTACAATTAACTAACTATGACGCCATTTCCGGTAGGAATGAAGGTATATTGAGGGGGTTTGGGTATGTGAATCGAATGAAGGAAGAAATAAAAGTTTTTAAAAATATGAGGGTAATGTGCTTGGTGAAGAATCAGGAGAACCAAAAGAAGATCTAGATGTTGAAGTCAGGAGTCGGAATAATGGTGAGCATTTTTGAGAAAATTGAATGTGGAAGAGGCAAAGATTGTTTCCAAAGACAAATTGGTGTGGTGTTATGGTGTGATAGTCAGTTAGTTATGTTTGTTTGTTTTTTTTTAACAAACGATCAATTTCATAGCGCGTTTATAATTTCACAATTATTTGCGGTGCTCCACTCACCATTTAATGCGGTTGGAGATAACTGAATTCACATGATATGATTTTTTCCGATTTTGCTTTGAAGGAAGACACATTTGATGACTATTGGCCTCACTCTATTTTATCAGAATCATAAAAACATCAATATTGCAATTGAAAATTTTTTTAAATCAAAATAAAATGATTATAATTTTTTTAATCAAAATAAAATATAATAAAACAAATCGTCCAGATTAACTCCCTCAGAAATGAGCTTAAAATAAATATCAACATTAAAAAAATATAAAAAACTCACACCAAACTCACACCGAACGCACTTTTTTTGCATTACAAACATCTTAACTTTAAGCTGAGACCGCAGTTTCTTACACATTATAATCATTTATTTTTATCAAAATGGAAAGAAAATTAACAAAACGCCTGTACATAGATGAAGGAGAGGAAAAGAAGCACACTACCCACTTTTAAACCTTCCATCTCTTGGAGCTTAGATCTCTTTACCCTTTATGTTTAAGAGATTGAACATAACTTCACACTTTACTTGTTTTTGTTATTGATGTTCAAAATATGCCGATTATAGGTCGAGCTACCTTTCAGCAGTTGTTTCTTTCAGCGAAGGCTCGTTAACGCGCCGAAAGATTTGTGAACTAGCAGCGCCTGAATGTAGGCAATCGTACGAACAAAGACGAGAGTTTTCACAAGATACCGCACGAACCGGCATTTTGATAATGCTTATTATACCCGCCTCATTACTGACTATCACGCAATAATTATTATTAAAACCAGCCATCAACGTACGCTACAACCCGGACGATAACTTCTCTAGTGCGTATCGAGGTTTAGCGCAATTAAGGATAACGAACCTAGTATAAGTATATTGTATTACCTGGCCGAAGCACAATGGTTCTGGATACTTTATATGGTTAAACCACCTTAATCTGGAAATATATACATACATATATATATATATATATATATGTATAAACAAATATATATATATTTATATATATATATATATATATATGTATATATATATATATATATATATATATATATATATATATATATATATATATATATATATATATATAAATATATATAATATATATATATATATATATATATATATATATATATATATATATATATATATATATATATATATATATATATATATATATATATATATATATATATATATATATATATATATATATATATATATATATATATATATATATATATATATATATATATATATATATATATATATATATATATATATTTATATATATATATATATATATATATATATATATATATATATATATATATATATATATATATATATATATATATATATATATATATATATATATATATATATATATATATATATATATATATATATATATATATATATATATATATATATATATATATATATATATATATATATATATATATATATATATATATATATATATATATATATATTTATTTTGTATATATATATATTTTGTTTTTATAGAACATTTAAAATATAAATATTACTTAAAGATCCCTTTTTCAATATTTTATATAGTTTTGATTTTAATTTGATATCTTTATACAAATAAACGTTGATATTTTTGGTAACCATGTTTATTTATTGTATTATGTGCGTATATTTCTCTCTTTCTCACCCTTATCCGCACCCCAATGGTGCATAAATGTGATGAAAAAATCACTTATATATATTTGCGTTACCATTACATCTCTGAGGCTAATATATAAAATTATAAGATCAGTTATAAATTATAATAATTGAGAACTACTACGTTAAAAAGAATATTTTTAATTTGATAAAACATTACTTAAAAATCCCGTTATAAATCTGTTATCCCTTTCGATTTAGATTTTATATGTTTATATACATAACCATTCAAATTATTTATTGATTTGGCATTTACTTTGTGGAATGACATGATTTTTTTATTAAAATTAAATACTTGAATAATCCACTTAATCGAATTTTATTTTATTTACTACTAGTTTTCGACGACAACGACAATTGTTTTTATCTTCTGGTACAAATTAAAACTGTTTTAATTTGTACCAGAAGATGAAAACAATTGTCGTTTTCGAAACAAGTCGTTAATAAAATAAAACTCGATTAGGTGGATTATTCAAGTGTTTAATTTTAATAAAATAAACATTCATATATTTTATAACCATATTTTTATATGAAATAAATAAACTAGTAAACATAAAGTAAATAAACTTAAGTAAAAAAAGTAAATAAAGTAAAGTAAATAAAGTAAATAAACATAAATAAACTAGTAAACATAAAGTAAATAAATGAAGTAACATAAAGTAATTAAAGTAAATAAACATAAAGTAAATAAACTAGTAAACATTTGTCGAAATGTACGCTTTTAATATCGAACTCTTCCAAGCAATCAGTGAAATAAATAAATTATTCAGCACATCAGAATGTCCATTTCACGTATTTTCGTAAAATCCTGGTGTATCGTGATCAACGTTGTATGCAATAAATCTCGTTATCGACAGTAAAAACACACTGCCTCGGTCAGGTCAATTGACATCCAACGGTTATGTGCAATGTATTTGTTTCCAGTGTACACTGGGTAATATTGACGTATCTGACGGTAAACAGCTGGCTCTCGCGATAATGCACCCCCGGGCGAAGCGCCTACGGAATGCAAATACGCAACACGCAGAGCACATGTCACGCCGGCGAGATTAGTTCTGTTCATGGCGAACAAATTGTACTACAAGTTTGTTCTACCCGATTTATAACTGACTTAGATTCGAATGGCTTAAAAGATATTGAGAGCATATGTTCGCTGAAAAAATAATGGATTTAACAATTATTTTTAACAGTTGAGACCATTGTAATCAAGAATGATAAAATATCGTTGTACGAGATTTTACATTTTTTAAGACGTTTTTTGCATTTTTGTAAATTTTTTCCAATTTTTTTTTTTAATATTTTGAGGGTGTTTAAATCATTGGTGACAAATTCTGGATTTGCCCCACTTAGGAGTTTTTAAAATCAAGATTTTTTTGTTGTTTTCTCAACATTTGTATATGATGAAAAGTGAACGATAAATGATGAGGTGACCGTTATATTCCCATACCACAAAGCTAACAATGCTTTTAGTAACAAAATAAAAATGAAGAATATTATGGAAGGTTAGACATACTTAGAAAAAACAATTTCAGAATTTGTGAAAAACGATTTGCATACTCAAAATAATGTGAATAAATAACTAATTTGTAAATAATTCTGATAAAAATATATTTTTCAAGTGTCCCTTACTAAGTTAAGTGATTCAAGACAAATCTGATATACATTTCAAATTTTACTTTCACAAATTTTGTTACATCATTTTATGAAGGTTATAAAAAAACTTATTTGATTTACCATTAATGGTGCCAATGAAGTATGTATTTTAAACGAATCATAATACAACTTCCAAAATTAAAATTTCCACATAGTATGGTATTCAATCATAGGTAAAAATAGTTACTGTTGCACTTACATAAACTGATCACTTTGACCAGCTTAAGACAGGTTATAAGCCCTGTAAAGGCTCAGTCTTACATATTTGTATCGATTCTAAACTTTGTTTACAGAAAAAACTAGCTTTGTAGATAATTTATAGGCTTAAATAAAATGAAAATAATTCTCAAATAGGATATTCAAATAACACAAACATTTTTTGTCTTAATTTTTTTTTGTTAATTTAAAAATAAGAAACAAATATTAAAATATAGAATCATAAAAAAACTAGTGAATATACTTAAGAAAATCGTACTATAATTAAAGAATAGATTTCATTTTATTTTTCGGCATATCAACATAATAGATGAAGAAGAATATGAAAGTCTGGGCATTTACGGAGCTTTCGACCGTTAATACCCAGACTTCTATATTCTTCTTCATCTAAGTTGAGATGTTAAAGAATATATATGAAAATTAATTCCTATAATTGCAAATAATCCAGATTTGTAAACAAATATTTGGACGCAATCAAAATGTAAAGAATAGTTTATTTACTAAAATAAATATAATACTCCTTCACGTAATTATCTAAATTTTCCAGAATATTATCAGGCAAGTAATTTAAACCTTAAAGTGTTTTGTAGTTCCTCGGTTTTTCGTACCTTCAATCATGATAATATTATGTACTTGGCGGCAAGTTAATTAAACTTTTAATTAAAGCTAACCTTGTGTAACACAAATCTTAAATTATCAACCAAATTATCTTTCAGTAGTACGTAAAAAGGATATTTTACAAGTTACATCACGTTTGCTTACTTTGGGAATGAGATTATTATCACACAGACATAAAACAATGTCTCCTTACCATAACAACACATGTTCGTCATATTAATACACTCATTATGAATACTCGCAAGAATGCGTTTGACAAAGAAGGCTTTGATAATCATATTTATTCTAAACATCCCCTTATTTAAGGGTACTAACCCCATAACATCAAATATTTTAAACAAAATATGCATTTAAAAATAAAATATTTATTTTTCTTTGTAACATATGTAGTTTGGATATAATGATTAAAGAAAACACTTGTTTTTTACCACTTGAGTTTTATTATAGACTACATGTTTCAGAAGTTAAACTTCCATCCAATAAACTTAATAATAAAACTCATGTGGTAAAAAAACAAGTGTTTTCTTTAATCATTGTAACATGTTCTACCACAAAGTTAATGCCGAAACAATAAATAATATAGTTTGGATATTATATAGTGATTTTTTATATGAAAAAAACAACTATTGACCTTTTTTTATTCGATTTAGGCACGATTTTCACCTTATTTATGATAACTTGATATAAAATATATTAAAGGCATCTCAACATGTTATGTGAGACAATACTTTATTTTACTTACAATATAATTAAAATGTTTGGTTTTTCTTTCATGTGAAAATTAAAAACCTGTTTTTGAACGACTTCAACTAATTAAACAAATTATCGTGCCGTATCACTGCAGGGGAAGGTAGAGATAATAAAACACCATAGCGCTCTATCCTTGCAAATATTCTTCGCCTCTTCTACATTCATGCATCTCGTCATACACACCCACCAACGCAAGGTGATCAGTCTTGCGCTTCACGTCTAGGGTAATACGAAATGAATATTAAGAATCACGTTTATTATATTAACGGTCTAAAAAATAGTAACTAAACGCTTCAACGACTACAGTAAGGAGGTGGACTAAAATTAATACTTTAGTCAATGCAACACGAGAATATTTCGTACTAAAATTACTTCTTTATAAAAAGCTAAAATATCTTGGCATGTAATTTTGTTTCTTGTTTTATATTTATAAGTGCCGGGCGAGTAAGACAAATACGATAGTAAATCGATAATTTGTGATTGTTTTTGAGTCTCATTTTTTCTAGTTGTGGCTGAACACATGTACAACTGAAATATCGGGATTGAAAGGGTTCACGTCATGACTACCCTGAAAAGTGTTCTGTACTGTATATGTGTAATGTGTATGCCGAGGAACAAAACTTCGCAGCTATTGTAAATCACGATAATAAATCTAGATCTTCTTCATTAGGGGTTGTGTCGGCACATACAAACTCACCCCCGAAACAAAGTTAGCCCAAACTTGGTAGGAAAGTTCGCCACCCCGGACCCCCCGTTCACGCATTGTCTCAGCCCGAATTACGGTTGCACGCGAGCAGTAATCTACTTAACCTACTCACAACATCCCCTGATTGGATAAATAAATTAGTGATTACCTCCTTTTGGCACTTAACTCCTCAACTGCTACAGTGAAGAATCGTCAATGAGCTCTTCATACACCAAATTAAATATCATTTTTTGACATCTCAACATTAATGAAGAAGAAAATGAAAGTCTAGGCATTTACGGGGCTTACGACCGTTATAATAATAATAATATAATAAAACCCTTATACGCACCCCAATGGTGCATAGGGCACTGCATCATATAAACGCAGTGTTATCTTGATCGTTTTCACATGAAGGAAAGGTGATCAGCCCTCCGCTTCAGGTACCAGTCCAGGGTATATTGAATAAATATTACAGTGAAAAAAATCACTTATATTTATTTTATCCCCCTTGGGAATCAAACCCGGGACCTCCAGAACGGTAGCCGAGCGTGCTGACCATTACACTACGGAGGCGGACACGACCGTTATAGGCTCGTTTAAGTGAGCACTTTACACACGTGTAACATTTACAAATTCCACCCATGATTGACAACCACACTACTCAAATTTTTGGATGTTGGATGTATGATCCAATTTCGAAACATTATACAAGAATCTTAGAATTTTTACTAGAGACATCTATAAGTTAGATGAAATCAAATTAAATTATGTTATTTTTGTTTATTTCCAAAGCTTTCGAAATATGGTGAAAAATGCTTAAAATACGGGGGTGAATCATATACGACCAGGATTTGATTTTTTAATTCATAGACACGAGATTTAAATATGAAGAAAAAAC
>NW_028281017.1:480000-540000 GCF_059751285.1 Brachycentrus maculatus
TTCGCATTTCAGCAATATAAATAACTCTTAAGTGTTTCCACCTAGATCTGTGGCAAAATATTAAAATCACGTACATTTTTTTCATACAGATAATTTTCATTATTGTAACAGCTAAATAATGTAAAACCCAATCTCTGTGAAGAGCCCCTTTCAACAAGAAGCGAATGGCAACGCCTTTGAGTGGGCTTACTGGGGATTTGCATATCGAGTACATTGACGTCTGTCATGGAACAAACTTTAAATCAAATGCAAATGGGAGGAGGCACTAGGCTACACCACTGTCGCTATAAATCTATACCACGTATATATACGTAAACAGTAAACTTTCTTACCACTCATCGAATTGTCTATTGTCTTGGGATAATGGAATAGTAGGAAGAAGTTTAATTATTTTAAATTTAAGTTTCAATGGGTAAATACCACGTATTCTTAAAATATATTGTGACACATGTTTCGATGCATTTTGCATCATTTTTAAACATCGGCAATTATGCGGAATGCATCAAATCCATTATGACATAGATTTGAAGAAATAGTGGCATATATTAAACAAAACTAAAATTTAAAATTGAGTAAAATAAATGTGCTTCTTTTGTCTGCCTTTGTTAAAATTAGTTGATTTGTAACTGAAAAATCTTTTAAAATAAATAATGTAGAATGCATCGAAACACATATCACAATAGATTTTGAGACATCCTTTCAAGAACGCTATAAATCAAAAAACTTGATTTTTCAGGAGAACGTTTTTAAAGTTTAAAAATATAATACAATGTTTTAAAAATAAATATCAAGCCACTTATTGAAATTTATACTGTGCATCAGGTCTTTTTAGGTAAAACCTGAAGGTGTTTTCTCCATTTGAAAAATATTTTGTGTATTTAAAAAAATAATTAAACAATACCTTTTCTTCGAAATGCAAAAACAACACTTTCTGCCCTGTAGCGGGTAAATATTAAGTTTTAAATATGCCGCTTTTGCTGGGATAGAGTACATTTTCTGAGCATTCCGAAAACATGCACAACTGAAAATGGACGATTCTTTATTTATGACGTTCTTGGAAGGAGTGAGCGAAATGTCAAATTACACATTACAAATAATAAATTATTATAATTTATTATTTGTAATTTGTAATTCAGTGTGTGGAGAAATACAAATAAATAAATAAGCAACGGTTTTATTTGTTAAAAATATATAAACGTTGATTTTAAAAATCACAATTATAATTAACATAGATTTCTTCTATAGGGACCCAGTACGCCACTGTCTGTCGGTGGACATACGTTTTTTTGTACGTATACGTTTTATTTTCAATTGGTCTGGGTGTATGAGATGCATTTTTTCTTCCCTTTTTACTTACTGTATTCTACCTACAGACAAGCTTCTAAAAACTAGAAGATTTGAGGGTTATTCCTTTAAAGAAAAGGCATAATCAGCGCTTAGATTGAATAAAACATAATATTATACTCTTATCGCATTCTTAAGTTCGATTTGATGATTTCTGTAGCTAGTTTCACTTCTTCCTTTTACCGTTATCCTGGACAAGTACCTACATACGTATTGCCTCTCCTCCAAATTCAATTTGCCTTAGATTGAAGATATCCCCGTCTGATACATGCAAGACTTCGCATACCCTGGTGGCCAAATGTTTGGACAACTCGGTAACGTTACCGAATCAATTTAACTTCAGACTGCACTATTTGTCATTAATTTGAATTCCATTATTTATTAATTTGGTATTAACTTTGTGTAATGGTATGTTGATAATTAAAAAACAAATTAAACACATACTTATATAATACCACATCATAAGTTTTATTTAATAACAGTTTCGAAAACTACAGATGTTTTCAACTATAAGTTAAAAGTAAAACGGATAAATTTTTGCTTTTCCCCTACAGATGAAAACCTCTGTCGTTTGTTATGAAATAAAACTCATTAAATGGTATTATACAAGAGTCTATTTTTTTAAATAAATGATTTGAATTTCAACACAATCAATTTGTCACTTTGTGGTAATATCTATTCATTTTAAATCAAATAACTCTGTGGAATGATATGTTGATTACTTTACAAAAATCAAACACTTGTATAATATCATTTACTGAGTTTTATTTCATTACACACGACTAGTTTAAAAAACTACAGATGTTTTCATCTACTGGTGAAAAGTAAAACCAACGAGCAAAAATATTTAGGTACATCATGTATAACGGTTGATAGGGTAATAAATAGAGAGGGAGGGTTTAAAGAACAGGACTTTTTGTAAAAGGAAACATAGATAATAGGAAGGTGACGTATTTTTAAAATGCATTATATTAATTAACGTTTTATCAGAATTGAAATTATTGTGTATTTCTTAATTATATAAATTGTTCATGACTTGACCTTTTCAAGGTTTGACTTCGCGGTTTTACCCATAAAAATTACTCATCAATAGGATTTTTTTCATTTATTGATTTGGAGTTTAATTTGTAGAACTCCATTTTAATTTATGTATTAATTTTAAATCAAACACAGTTGTTTTGAGTCTATTAAGTTGTATTTTATTTACAAAAACACATAAAAAAATTGTCACAACATAATTTTTTTTATGTGTTTTTGTTAATAAAATACAACTTAGTAGACTCAAAAAATCTTTGTTTGATTTAAAATTAATACATTAATAGGATTTTTTATGTTGGTGTTTCTAAAAATATAGTCTCTACTGTGCGCACGGTACGTACAGGGTTGGCCGGGCATAATAGATCCATTACGGGGTAGATAAAATTAATTTATGTTCATTGCAAGACACATACGCCGTGTACATGGTAATTAAGATTAGGTCATTATCGGAAGGCATTGTGTCCAGATTGAGTCATAAATAGTTCAACATCATCCCGCCCGCCTCTGTATCTTCCCGTTTCCTCGCCGCAACTTCCTGCAAGCTTACAGGAACGGTACTTAGTAAAAAATTACATACATAATTAACTAAACAAAATTTTGAGTGTGTCCTGACCTAATTTTTATTTTTGTTTTATTTGTTCGGGAATTGTACAGCTTTACATATAATAATGTAACTATTGTTTATTGTATAAAAAAAAAGAATATGATAAACAATAGTTACATTAACAATAATAAACATTAAATCAAAGAAAACACTTGTTTATTACCACTTGAGTTTTACTAAAGACTACATGTTTCAGAAGTTAAACTTCTATTATTCAGGTCTGTATAGTAACTAAAATATAAAATATAAAATTGTTCTATAAATAAGGAGGGGGAAAGTTAGGGGGAGTGGGTTAGTCAAGGGGTGGAGTTTGGAGTTAGTCTTTAATAAAACTTAATAACAAGTGTTTTCTTTAATCATTGTAAAAAATAGTTACATAAATAATAAAAAACAATTAAACAATTCCACATTTATGTTATAATAACTATTAAAAAACATTCAGAGATTTAAAAAAAAGAGTATGGTTTAAAAAAATAGATTTTGCAGAAGGTGAAGGAAAGGAGAGGAATTGATGAGGGTGGTTAAAGGATTTTTTTTGCTTATATAAAAAAATATATAAGCTGAAATAATATAATAAAAAATAAATTTTCTGGCGTTTCTTATGTATTTGTTTATAATCTAGGATTTGGACCTCACATACGAATACAAGGGTTTCTGCTGAATAAAACAAGTTTTTTCGTCTCAACAATAGATGTTACTAGAGAAAATTATAGTGATTCATGTAAAATATTTTGAAATTCAATCATATATATATATATATATATATATATATATATATATATATATATATATATATATATATATATATATATATATATATATATATATATATATATATATATATATATATATATATATATATATATATATATATATATATATATATATATATATATATATATTGAACTTCCAAGAATTTGAGTAGTGTGGTTGTCAATCATTAGTAGGATTGGTAATTGTTACACGTGTGTAAAGCGATCATTCAAATCAGCATATGACTGTCGTAAGCCCTGTAAATGGCCAGACTTCCATATTTTTCTTTATCTATGTTGTCATGATGTCAAAAAAACCCTATTAGTTGATCTACATTTTTATGGGTTTCTCAAAAGAAAATGATATATGAAGCAGACAATTCTAATAACACAGTTCTTAGAAATATTGTAACTCTTGCGCTTCAGGAACTAGTCCAGGATAATATTAAATATGTATAACTAGATGTATGGATGTGAAGGAAGCTAGGATTGTATGTCAAGACAGAAGAGTGTGGCGTTCTATCCTTTGTGCCCACCCCTGCGGGAAAACGGCGTGATGGTTGTAGTAGTAGTAGCAGTGATAAATAAATAAATACTGTAAAATAGAAAACAAGAGCAAAATATAATAAAACTAAAAAAATGGATTTTCACAAAGTTTTGTTAGAATATGGCAGGAAAAATTTATGGCCCTGAAATTGTCTACTAAAGTCATTTATCATAATAAAAGGGAAAAATATTATTAAGGACAGTTTTTTGCTGACATTGCTATATTTCATCTAACAATTTAGAGTTTGGTAAGAGCCATATCGTGTTCAAATTCCAAATATATAGTACTTAGAAGCAAATAATTCCTTTTATATTCTCAATATTATTAATATTTAAAGCATTTACTTTGTGGTTAGTCATTTTTATTTTTTTTTACCAAAATGTTAATAATATTAGTACATAACCACTCACCGAGATTTTTATGTCTGCTGGTTTCGAGATGTACCCGTCTCTTCGTCAGGACAATCACTACCACAGCATGCAAACAATACCACCCTTCACCACCAAAGCACCATTTACACACTTAAAACTACACAAAATGTTTAACACATGTGATTTTTGGTCGATCCGAAGACCAACATGCACTAAATGTTTCAGAACAAACATGCGTTACGAGCCGAGATTAAACATGCACTAGGATTAAAAATTAATAAACCAGCTTATATACTAGTAGGATGAAAGGAGTGGGCGAAGTTTTAATTGGAAATTGACGAATCTCGCTTAACCGATGTTGAATCAAATAATGGACTATAAGTAAAATTTATTTGGTTGTTAATTAACAACATAATAAATTTTACTTATAATTAACATTTTTGTAAAAAATAAATAAGTTAATTCCTTTTATTATACATATTATATTGTTTTAATTCCTATTACTGCAGACCGAGGAAAATTTGGCATTATCAAGTATACCAAATACTTGAAACTGGTCAGGTTTGGAGTCGGAATAATCGGTGGGCATGTATGAGGACATCCATGAATGTGGAAGAGGCGAAAATTGTTTGCAGATACTGATTTGTGTGGCATTCTATTCTTTCTGACTACCAATAAGGAGAAGCGGCGTGATGATCAAGTAGTTAAGCTAGTTAGTTATTGTGTATAGTAAAATAATTTTATATTATAACAAAGCAAAATCTTTTCGGTATTTTTTATTTTTATTTTACTTGACCTGCAACCGAGTTTCGTCATTACCGACATCATCAATCGTCTGGAGATATAGGCACCGACAAAACCCTGTCACTCGTCATAAAATAAAAGTAGAAAAACTAAATTCTTGTTCTTAAAAAGTATATATTCAGTAAATACCGTATAGTACAGTATAGTAGTGTAATGGTCGGTACGCTCGGCTACCGTTCTGGTTGTCCCGGGTTCGATTCCCAAGGGGGGTAAAATAAATATAAGTGATTTTTTCACTGTCGTATTTATTCAATATTACCCTGGACTGGTACCTGAAGCGGAGAGCTGATCACCTTTCCTTCATGTGTAAACGATCAAGATAACACTTCGTTTATATGACGCAGCGCCCTATGCACCATTGGGTGCGGATAAGGGTTTTATTATTATTAAATACCACTATTTCTTTAAATCTTTTGTGATACGTATTTTGATGCATTTTGCATCATATTTTAACACCATATATTTGAAAACGATGCAGAATTTATTGAAACACGTGTCATAATATATTTTAAGAAGTAGTGGTATTAACTAAGTACAACTTAAAATAAAAATGGATAGATGTTACCTCCTACTGACTGCCAAATCAATTTATGAAAATATTGTTCTTTTATTACTAAATACATAGATTACTACAGATATTTGAGTACATATGTGTAGGATGAAAAATAAATAATCAATGTAAAATACTAAAAAGAAATTTAACAAAATCATCTGTAGTATACTCCATATGTATTATTTTTAATATCTCATCAAGATGAAGAAGAATATGGAAGTCAAGACGTTTACGGGGTTGACGAGCGTCATAGGCTGGTTTAAGTGATCACTTTACACACGTGTAACATTCGCCAATTTTACCAATTATTGACAACCACATTACTCAAATTCTTATAAGTTTTATATATGTATGATCCAATTTCGTAATTGAATCACTAGAACTTCACTAGAGACATCTATTGTGTGATGAATTAAGTTTTTTTTATCTAATCTAAATGTTTTATGTAATGGAAAACAAAATAAATAATATAAAATACTGAAAACAAAATTTAAAAAACGATCTGTAGTATACAATATTGGAAATATAGTATAAAGAAAGTACTAAAGTAGGTCGGTTTCAATGATTTACGTATATGGAAGCATAGTGTGGCGTGTAGGCGCGCGTTAGTAAGATTATATTTATCTATCTACTGATATATTTATATCACTTTGGGGAAAAATGGGTAATAATTTCCCATCCTTACAAAAAACAAACTTTTTTTATTTCGGCCTGTTGGATGAATTTTTAATAAAACGCTCCCCAAGCGACTAGGAAACTATTGTTTGCATTAAACAAAAGGTATCTTTTATTGCCTTTCCTTAATTGCTTTTTACGAACCACAGCAAAATACTAGTAGGGAAGAATTAAGATAAGAGTATATTTTATATTGGACTTCCGCTTTGAAGGGGACTGTTGTATTTCTAAAACTTATACGGAAATTTAAAACTTGCATTTAATCAATTTTTTTACCTAGCACAAGTAAAAACATATTTTTTTGACATCTCATCAAAGATGAAGAAGAATATGGAAGTCTGGGCAATTACGGGGCTGACGACCGTCATAAGCGTTTAAGTGATCACTGTACACACGTGTAACATTCACCAATTCTACCCATTATTGACAACCACACAACTCCAATTCTTGGAAGTTCATGAACCAACATTATTCTTAAATCACTAGAACTTCACTAGAGACATCTATTGGTGAGATGAAAATAAGCTTTTTATTGAGCATAAGTGTTTGGATACACTCAAAATGTTGTAAGTAAAAACATCAGTCACAAACGTAACGTTGTGTCTAACTTTCAAACAAATCAGTGAAAAACTTTAGGAAATTGAAGATGTTTAATATATTTAAGACATATCAACATGGTATTTACAGGGCTTACGACCGGTTAAGTGATCACTTTGCACACGTGTAACATTCAAAATTCTACCCATGAGTGACAATCACACCACTAGAATTTTGGAAGTCATACATTCTCGTATATGTTCACTTTCATGACGTTCCTTGATTGAGTTCACAATAGCCATATATTATTTTAGATTTAGAAAGTTTTTATTAAGCAGAGACCTTTTATTTGTATGCAAGATTTAAATCCGTTTTATGAACAAGTATTTGGACACACTTTTGGTTTCATTTACATAGATATATGGTAGAATATATCAGGGAAACATACAACCAGTGTTTTTGCTAAGAATTTTCACTCATGAATTACATGAAAATAAAGTAACTTTAAACATAAAGAATAAATCCACTCACGAGTAGGCAAAGGCTATGAAACTTAAAAAGTTGAAGCCTGAGTAGCGTCATGATAAGCGGTGTTGCATAAGCCGTAGCTAGATTTCAGAGTCACTTGGACGTTAGGTAATTAAAAATAATAATAAAGCCACCTATGGTGGGATGACGAAGGCTTTTATTAAGCAGACATACGTTGTCAATCATGGGTGGAATGGCGAATGTAACACGTGTATAAAGTGATAACTTAAACCAGCCTATGACGTGGCATAAACACAGTCTTTTATATTCTTCTTCATCTATGTTGGGACCTCAAAAAATAATGTAGAAAATAACTCCTAATTGGAGATAATCCAGAGTATTTGGACACACTCAAAATGGTGTAGATCATGGGTCGGCAACCTTTTGTTGTAAAAGGGCCAAATATTTTTCATGGAGATCAGTGCGGGCCGCACTTGCAGTAGGTATACATACAATATTTATGTACAAATATTTTAGTTTTAAAAATAAAACGCTAAGTGTATATTTTAACGACATTTGTTGTATTTAATAAAATCAATGAGATTCCCTTCGCTCCCTTTCTCGCTTCCTTTCACTCGATTGTGTATAATATTGTCCGTCATGTGCGTTGCGGCGAGAATCTCGCGGGCCGCACCAAGATGTCTCGCGGGCCGCATGCGGCCCGCGGGCCGCAAGTTGCCGACCCATGGTGTAGATAATGTTTAGTTATATGTTGAGGATCTCAAGTTGAGGTTTGTCTGCGGACTGGAGTGTGATTGTCCTCTTGCCTTTATGGTTGTCAGTAGACAGTAAATATTTGAGTAAGGACGCGTAATTACAGTTTGTATAAACACTCACAATCCTAACGGATTTCTTAAAATCCTCTTCTGATCTTATTTCCCGTTAGAAATACGGTATTGATGAAATGTTAACACGAGCATCTACGTTTTAATTTGTACCAGAAGATGAAAATAATTGTCGTTTTCGAAACTAGTCGTAAATAAAAATAAAACTTGATTAAGTGGATTATTCAAGTGTTTAATTTTAATAAAATAATCATGTCATTCCACAAAGTTAATTCCGAATCAATAAATAAAAGCATCTACGACAGTGGAACTAAATTTTATTTTACAACATTTTGAGTGTGTCCAAATACTTGTTCACAAAATCAAAAAAAAAAATACAAAAAAAAAATCTTGTAAAATTATAAGCATAAATAATAAAAATGAAAATGGTATTTTCTGGCGTTTCTCATGTGTGTGATTATAATCCAGGATTCGGACCTCACATACTAATATAAGAGTTTCTGCTTAGTAAAAAGCTTCTTTACATATCACCAATAGATGTCTCTAGTGAAGTTCTAGTGATTTAAGAACAAGGTTTCTAAATTGGTTCATATATATAGAACTTCCAATAATTTGAGTAGTGTGGTTGTCAATAATGGGTAGAATTGGTGAATGTTACACGTGTGTAAAGTGGCCACTTAAACCAGCCGATGACGGTCGTCAGCCCCGTAAATGCCCAGACTTCCATATTCTTCTTCATCTTTGATGAGATGTCAAAAAATGAAATTTATTTTTATTTTATTAAGAGGATCTTTGGTAGTATAAATCACAATTTTCATGATTCAAACTCTCTTACGTATGACGCTTTTGAATTTTAGTGATAACATTGTAGATAAATTAACAACACTTTTCATTAAAGTTTTACTTGGTAAATACCACTATTTATTAAAATCTGCTATGATGTGTTTCGATGCATTCCGCATCATTTTCAAACACCGTATGTGAAGCTTATTCTAAATTTTAGAGTTGGGTCCTTGGGACGTTGGAGGTTGAAAAGAGGGTCGGAGCTTTTTTTTAAATGTATTTATTTCATTTTTATTCTTATTTTTTATTTAAATTTCTTATCAGTGGGAGGAAAGACAATAAGGAGGAAGGAGGCTTTAGTCATTGTCATATTGTTGATTATGGGTTTATTTTATTCTTATGAATTTCTATTGTTTCAAAATGTTGCAGTTTATGGCCTTTCGTATTAAATATTTTTAAAATTTCTACGTTATTGTGATCAAAATTGTAATTACTATCTATTAAATGTTTAGTGAATTCAGAAAAATTATTATTTTTCAAACATAATTCATGTTACCTGATTCTTGTTTTGAATTATATGGAAGTCATACCAGTCGCAGATTAATTTATATATGCCACTTTTGTCTAATATATTTCCATATTTAAATTATTTTTTATGTAAAATGCTGGTTTTATATTATTAGGAACTTTTTCGGTTATTTTATTTGGTGTTTTATTTATGTAAATGATTCTTTTCCAGTTGGTTTTTTACATTTTCAGTATAAGTATCGGCTGAGTAGAGAAATGTTTTTGTTAAAATATTTTTATTTTTACGCGCAATTTTTTATTTTTTTTCACAACCGTTATTGAATGCAATTTGTTTATTTGTATTTATTTCTCGTTTAAACTTATTATTATTTAATGGGAATTGTAGTGTCTATGGATCATAGAGTTGAAGCTAGCTAGTTTATGATTAAGTGGGTAGGCTGAACAATAGAGAATTACAGTGTCTGTATGTGTGGGTTGTCGATGTACAACAAAAGTAATTTTTTTATATGTTATTTCTAAACTGACACCCAAGAAATTGATTTTTTTGCCTCCGCTATTTTCTTATGCAAACTGTATTTTGTCATTAAATATATATTATTATATTTAATGACAAAATACAGTATAAAGTTGTATTATAAAGTTGAGAAAGTAATCTAGTTGGCTTGTTATTCCTTCCCAAATTAATAATATATCGTCTACGTACCTAAACCATTTTTAACAAATTTGAGAAGGGGATGCTTAGAATCTAATTCTAAAGATATTATGATAATAAAAGATATTATATGATAATAATAGAAAAACAATGGATTTATTGAAATATTATTTACCAGGTAAAAATTAACTTACAAATGACAGTCTAGTGGTACTTGGCCCTACGGTGACGAGTTAAAAGGAAACAACTACGTACTACGTTATTGCAGGACGCAACGAGAATTAAAATGAATAATTTGTTCCCTTTTATTACGTGTTTTAACGACGCTCCAAACACATTAATAGGATCGTTTCGCTCAAGTACACTCAGCCAAGTTGACTAAGCCATCCTGAAAAGCGGCTTAATGTCAGTAAACTGTTAATTTCCCTTCAGGCCTAAGAGTCGAGATAATAATTCGTCCTAGTATAATCCTGATTACCATTTATTATTCTCAAACGAGGCCCAATCGAGAGCTTTCCAGTGGTGCAATTCTCAAAGCTGCCATTTGCGTTAAAAGTGTGTATTTTAATTAAAATAATTTCATATCTTCATGTTGACATTTTGACACACATGAAGAACATTTGTGTGATAGATGAAGAACTTTATACGTATGTAAAGTGATCACTTAAAACCTCATGAGGTTCGTCAGCCCCGTAAATGCCCAGACTTCCATATTCTTCTTCATCTTTGATGAGACGTCAAAAAATAATAGATGAAGAAGTATATAAAAGTGTAGGTATTTACAAGGAGTGCAATCTGTCATAGGCTGGTTTAAAAGATCAATCAATATACGTTTAATATTTACCGTTCTACCCATGAACATACATATACACACACGCAAATATGCGTATTAACCATCATTCGGAGAGCAAGCGCCGCACAAAAAGTGTGATTATTTTAAAACAAGTCTATGTTAAATGTTTTCGAGATTGCATTAAAATTGTTAAAAGCTCGCCGTAAATATGAATTCTGTCAATAATTAATTATTAAAAACAAGAGAAGTGTGAAAAAGATAGTTTTACAGGAACATTGAGAGAGAGCTTAGAGAGTGATTCAGGACAGTCAATTAAACTAGAAGCTGTTTTAAGTAGAAAAATAATATCAGCAATTTGACGACGTTTTTACAAAGGCGGAAGGTGATGTTTCTTACATATTTGAAGATATTGATCTGAGAGGTATTCAAGTATTAAACGGTAACATATTAATGAAAGGATTTAGTTTTCAATAGCTCCTTAGATGTGCTTTGTTCAGCGAAAGCTCTTCCACGTTCTCGTATCGTAAAATGGTCAACTTGATATAATTATTATAACAATCGTCTTGTACACACTCTTCTAGTCAAAGCCATGATAATATTATTACACTCATCGGGTAATTTGTGGAGTTAATTTTGTGTCTGATCTTCATTTCAAAGCGGTACAAAGCATTTGAAGATATGAGTGTAAAGATGAAAGTGTTGTTAAGAAATACCAAGATAATAAGATAACGTTAGTCGTGAGCTGAATATCTGAATACATTTAACACTTAAATGCATTATTTTTTTATTCTAACCCTTATCCGCACCCAATGGTGCATAGGGCACTGCATCGTATAGAAAAAGTGTTATCTTGATCCTTAAATACACGAAGGAAAGATGACCAGCCTTTCGCTTCAGGTACCAGTCTAGGGTCATATTAAATAAATATTAGACTGAAAAATCACTAATATTTATTTTGACCCTCTTGGGAATCGAACTCGGGACCTCCAGCGTGGTAGCCTAGCACGCTAACCACTTCACTAAGGAGGAAGTGTATTTTTTTTAATTATAAAAATCTCTTACAATAATAAATAAGTGTCAAGATAGTACTCCTTCTAGTTATAAAAGCCTGATTTAATTCTAACACCTAGGTGTGTAATGAATATGCGAAAGTGTGAAATATAACAATTCTAGGCGACTAAAAGATGTTTCAACTGATGTAAAATTGTTGTTGCAGAATTTCAACGTTATACACATTAAAATATAGTACATTGTACATTCACAAGCCAAAAAATTCTTCCAAAAATAAATTCTCTTTCAATCCAAAACGCATATTAAATATTTTTTTTGACATCTCATCAAAGATGAAGAAGAATATGGAAGTCTGGGCATTTACGGGGCTGACGACTGTCATAGGCTGTTACACACGTGTAACTTTTACCAATTCTACCCATTATTGACAACCACACTTCTCAAATTCTTGGAAGTTCTATATGTATGAACCAATTTTGAAACATTATTCTTGAATCACTAGAACTTCACCAGAGACATTTATTGGTGAGATGAAAAGAAGCTTTTTATTGAACAGAAACTCTTTTATTAGTATATGAGGTCTGAATCCTGGATTATAATCACACACATAAAAAACGCCAGAAAATTCATTTTTATTATTTAAGCTTATAATTTGACCGGATATATCTGGGCATATTAAATAGTACGCGGTCAGAAAAGCTGATAACATAATGTCATGTTTTCAATGTTACAATCTGTGTGATGATTGGCTTGCGTTTTTCATGGTCAGTCTCGATCCGTCTCTATCCTCCGCTCGTCTCTTCAATTAAGCGTACCAGCTACAGTGCATGTCGGAGATAATTTGGTTCATGTAGTTCAAGCGGAGTCGTGTGACATGTATGGCTAATAAAAAAAACATTTTATAAATGATAATATCTGTCTGATTTATGATGATTAAGGAAAAACTTGTTTTGTTACCACTTGAGTTTATTTATTTATGACTACTTGTTTCGAATGCTCAACTTCCATCTTCAGGTCTGAATATTAACTAAAATATAAAACAAAAAACCACATAAAGGCCAAATTATGAATTATTTAGAAATTTTAGAAATCCAAAAAATCCTAATTTCTAATAATCATTTATTAAATATATTGTTTCAAAATTCTTCACCTTTGCTTTCCATTTTTCCTTTATTTTCGAACTCCGCGCCCTTGACTAACCCCTCCTCCTCCTAACTTACCCCTCTCCTTAATTATAAATCAGTTTTTTATTTTATTTTATATTTTAGTTATTATTCAGACCTGAGGATGGAAGTTTAGCTTCTGAAACTAGTAGTCATAAATAAATAAAGTCAAGTGGTATAAAAACAAGTTTTTCCAGAATCATTTTAACATGTCTTACCACAAAGTTAATACCGAAACAATAAATAAAATGGCTGATGTATCATTGATTAATTCCCTAACTAGCCATCACGGCGCTTCTCCGGAAGGGCAGGCAGAGAAAAAAAAACGCCACACCTATATGTGGTAAACAACCTTCGCCTCTACCATATTTGTGCATCTCCTCATACATACTCGCCGATTTTTCCGACTCCATACCTGATCACTTTCAAGTTTAAAATACTTGATCATGCCTTTGTCCGCCTCCGTAGTGTAATGGTCAGCACGCTCGACTGCCGTTCTGGAGGTCCTGGGTACGATTCCCAGGGGGGGTCAAATAAATATAAGTGATTTTTTCACTCTCATATTTATTCAGTACTACCCTGGACTGGTACCTGAAGCGGAGGGCTCATCACCTTTCCTTCAAATGTTAACGATCAAGATAATACTGCGTGTATGTGATGCAGTGCCCTATGCACCATTAAGGTGCGGATAAGGGCTTGATTGATTGAGCATGCCAAGTTTCCTTCGGTCTAATTCTGCTTATATTACCAATCAAATTCTCCTCGGAAATTTGTTTCACTGTTCTTTCTATGCACATTCGATTCACATGCCCAAACCATCCCACACATCTTTCTTAATTTTATCGATGATGCTTATCTCTGCCTTGCATTCCTGCCTTATACCACCATTCGAATATTCCGCTGAAATAATATTCAATTTAATTACGATTTCATAAAGGGTACCTGTTTATATCCTGCAAACATGCTCGAGGAATTGTTGAGCAACATTACTCGACCTATTACATGTGACTCATTGCTCGAATGACAATATCCATCCCACCCCCTGCATTCCTGAGGACGGGACGTCTCGGGGTGGGATCCCTTATGTCAAGTGTGCCTTATTATCTGTGTGATACGGAGGGCGGAATTAATGGACTAACCGCTACCCCCGGCTAAAATGATAGGGTTGGCCACTTCATCTTGTTATTGCCAAAGTTTAAATTAAGGGAGTCGTATCTTGGGAATTGACCGGGCATTTGGAAATCCTTTACTATCTACAGTATGCCAAGAAAGCCTTTGCCCCCCCTATTCGAATTCAACTTTATTTTCAGGGATCACAAATATTTATGTTTTAATGATTAAAGAAAACACTTGTTTTTTACCACTTGAGTTTTATTATAGACTACATGTTTCAGAAGTTAATCTTCCATCATTCAGGTCTGTATAATTACTAAAATATAAAATATAAAATATAAAATTGTTCTATAAATAAGGAGAGGGGAAAGTTAGGGGAAGGGGTTAGTCAAGGGGTGGAGTTTGAAAACAAAGGAAAAATGGAAAGCAAAGGTGAAGAATTTTGAAACAATATATTATTTATAAATTATTATTAGAATTTAGGTTTTTTTGGATTTCTAAATTTTCAAGATAATTCATAATTTGGCCTTTATAATAAAACTCAAGTGGTAAAAAACAAGTGTTTTTTTTAATCATTGTAACATGTCTTACCACAAAGTTAATGCCGAAACAATAAATAAAATATTTATGTTTTGTTAATATTTTTTTCCATATTGTTTTTTCCATATTTGTCCGCCTCCGTAGTGTAATGGTCAGCACGCTCGGCTACCGTTCTGGAGGTCCCGGTTCGATTCCCAAGGGGGGTAAAATAATTCAAAGTGATTTTTTCACTGTAATATTTATTCAATATTATCCTGGACTGGTACCTGAAGCGGAAGGCTGATCACCTTTCCTTCATGTGTAAACGATCAAGATAACACTGCGTTTATATGACGCAGTGCCCTATGCACCATTAGGTGCGGATAAGGGTTTTATATATTATTATTACATATTTAGGACCCGTTATCAAATCTCTTTTTTTTTCACATTCAGGCCGTATTTTATTAAAACTCGACATTTGATTTGGGAAATTGGATTCGGTTCCCTTCATAAAATTTTCAATGTGTTGATGTTTATGGTAAATTATAATAATACATTTTCCATTATTCTTTGACATCTAACATAGATGAAGACGAATATGGAAGACTTGGCATTTACAAGGCTTACCACTGTCATAGGACTGTCAAAAATTAATATAAAATAACTCCTACATGGAGATAATCCCGATTTATGAACAATATTTGAACACACTCAAAATGTTGTAAATGAATTTTCAATGTGTTGAATATTGTGTGTTTCCATGTGTTTCTGTGTTTCGAATCTTATAGTTATCATAAAGTGTGTAGATTGTGAATTGTGTGCTATGCTTGTTTAATTTTTACTCAATACTTGTTAAAAACATATTTATTTGCGTAAATACTATAAATAAATATATATTTTATTATCCTTGTTTTAATTATTTTCTTTAGTTTTTTTAATATTATTTTAATTAAAAAAAGAAATATTTTTGTTTCTATTATTTACACAAATATTTCAATTTCAAACTACTTCTGTGACCCTAAGCGGCTCATTATTAGCAATAGGTATCAACTTGTGGTAGAGTGGGTTCGAACTAAGAAACTCTGACTTAAGAGTCCACGACACTAACCACGGGACCACAACCCGACACATTCTTATTATTTAGGACGAAGAATTGGATTGTTATTTTCCTTGTAATGGTATATTATATTTATTTTTAATTTAAGTTTAGCTTGGTAAATACCACTTTTTCTTTAAATCATTTGTGACAAGTGTTTCGATGTATTCCAATACATTGATTTTACTAAATGGTGGTATCGACTAAGTAAAACAAAATTTTTAATGGATATATATTACTACAATGTGACTGCCGATTCAATTAATGAAATAAGATGTTTATTGACATGACGATGGATTTTTTTACATAAAAAATATATAAAATTCTATTATCGATTCATTATCCCTGTCTCGTATGTGTTTGACTTTGAAATTCGTACCCTCAAAGACATGCCAACCTACGAATACTTGACGCGTATATTCGCCCTTTGAACTTCATAATGAAACAATAACTTCTTTAAATGGTAACGTTATAAAAGGGTCTTACTCTTGCAATATAATGATACTCTGCATTTTCAACAAAAATGTAAATATCGTAATATTTCAAAGTTCCATTTTTTATTGTAACTAACTGTTTACTGATTTATTGATTTGGCGTTTAATTTGTAGAACTCCATTTTAATTTATGTATTAATTTTAAATCAAACACAGATTTTTCGAGTCTACTAAGTTGTATTTTATTAACAAAAACACATAAAAAATTATATTGTGACAATTGTTTCGCCTTGTTAGGGCATTATCAAACGAATGTCAAACATTCGTTTGATAATGCCCTACAACTAATAAAATACAACTTAGTAGACTCGAAAAATCTGTGTTTGATTTAAAATTAATACATAAAGTAACTGTTTACTGTTATATGGGGAATGCGGTAACAGTTTTAAGAAGGGATGCGTAGGAGCAGGCAGTGTTAATATAACGCCACACCACTCTACATTTGCTAATATTCTTTGTTTCTTCCACATTCATGGATCTCCACAAATATACCCGACAATCATTCCCACTCCTAACCGAGAAAAACTTAGAATAATCGAATATTTCAAATACTTGATCATGCTGTTTTTTGTTTATTTATTTGAACTTTTTGTACAATATGTGTGTACATTGGCGGGCTTATTGCTATAAAGCAATATCTTCCAACTAACCAAAAAAACAGACTAGTGTGAACGATCTAGGCTTGTACCTTTTGATGTGTGTTAGAAATTAGTGGGGAGATAATGCTTGAACAGGTTAAGACAAGGATAAGAAAAAAGAAAAACAAAGAAACATAAGAGAGCATAATTACAAATTAAGAATTTAAACAGGGTAACATGAATAGAAAAACAAAATGACGATAGAGTAAGGAAGGCATGGGAAAAGGGAATCAGGTAGAAAGTTTAAGGAAGAGAGGAGGGGTCAGGGGAGGAGGAGATGGACAGTTAGGGTTCTAAGGTAAGATAATGATGTTTCATTTTCATAATGATGTTTGTTAGTTTTCCTTTGGTTTTCTTCTGCTCCTATTTCCAAATTGTTTCGCAACATACGTTTGTTTGATCGTTTTTTTCCTAACTCAGTTGTTACACATGCTAAAACTCTCTCAACACACCTATTGCCCAAAAAAGCTTTTCATTCCTTGCGCCGAAGATATTTAATTTGCTGCCATTAACCATTAAAAATTCCAGTAGTGATCATGTCTTTAAGAACAGTGTCCGTCGATGGTTGCTTGTCGTTGGAAGGGACAAGGTAGAATGTGAATTAGTTAAAGTCGAGATGTAATTATTTTATTGTAAAACCTTTATATGGTAAATTATTATTGTATCTATCGTATGTAATGTATATAATCTAATAATTAAAAAAAAAAAAAAAAAAATTGTATTTACATGTATTTCGGCTCAACACAGGCCATGCCTTAAGAGCCGTAATACATAAAGTAAAAAAAAATATATGTCCATGAAATAAATAAATAAATGAATTAACAAATACATAAACAAAATTTGGATTATTTCACATTATTTTATTTTAAACATGAGATTTACTATGGGTAACTGTGAATAATGTGACATAAATAGGCAGTTGTTCGATTTTTATTTTATTTTAATTTTAGGTTTTTTGCTATTGGAATTTACTTTTGAAAAGATTTAGAAATACTTAAAATATTGTGAAAAAAATAATAAATTAAATAAAAAAACAATAAAACTAAAAATCACGTTATCGAGCGTCTGTTGGAACACAAAATAATTCGGGAAGAATCTTACTATACGTTTCATGAAGGTCTCTACTGAATAAAATAAACATTTTTTTAAATATTATTTTTTGACATCTCATCAAAGATGAAGAAGAATATGGAAGTCTGGGCATTTACGGGGCTTACGACCGTCATAGGCTGGTTTAAGTGATCACTTTACACACGTGTAACATTCACCAATTCTACCCATTATTGACAACCACACTACTCAAATTCTTGAAAGTTCTTTATATATGAACCAATTTAGAAATCTTGTTCATAAATCACTAGAACTTCACTAGAGACATCTATTGGTGAGATGTAAAGAAGCTTTTTATTAAGCAGAAACTGTTATATTAGTATGTGAGATCCGAATCCTGGATTATAATCACACACATGAGAAACGCCAGAAAATACCATTTTCATTTTTATTATTAAGCTTATAATTTGACCAGATAATTTATTTACAACACACTCATTTTTTTAAATATTTTTTTTAAATAAAATCATCTCAACCATAGATGGTGCCGAGAACTAGTATGTGAAAAGGGTGCTTATTGCAGGATGAATACAACTTGAGCAGTGTGGCTTTCAATCATGGGTAGAATGGTGAATGTTACACGTGCACGAGATATATTTTGAAATATTACAAGAAATATAATAAATATAGGAAATATAAGAAATATAATAAATATGTTTTCTAGGGATGTTTTCTAGGGATGGAAAGATTGAGATAAAGACATAGAAAGGAGAGTGAATGCTGGGAACAGAGTGAATGGTGCACTAAAATCAGTTTTAGCAAATAAAAATCTATCAGCGGAAGCTAAACTGGCAGTACAAAATGGAGTTCTGGTTCCAACCCTTATGTATGGAAGCGAAGCATGGAGTTGGCAAAAGAAGGATGAAAGCAGACTGAATGCAGTCGAAATGCGATCCCTCAGACGAATGTGTGGCAAAACGATGTTTGATAGATGTTCGAATGATGAAATAAGGAAAGAATGTAAGGCTGAGATAAGCATTATCGATAAAATTAAGAAAGGTGTGTTGAGATGGTTTGGACATGTGGAGCGTATGAGCGAAGAAAGAACGGTTAAACAAATTTATGGAGCGAATGTAGTTGGAAAAAGAAGCAGAGGACGACCGAGGAAAACTTGGCACAATCAGGTATGTCAAATACTTGAAAGCGGCCGGGTCAGGAGTCGTAATAATCGTCGGGTATGTATGAGGAGATGCATGAATGTAGAAGAGGCAAAGAATGTTTGCAAAGACAGAGTGGTGTGGCGTTCGATTCTCTCTGCCTACCCCTGCGGGGAAGCGGCGTGATGGTTAGTTAGTTGGTTTAATAAATATAGTAAAAATGTACAAAAAATTATCAAACGATACGATCTTTAAAAAACTTGGCCTCGAATCATTTTCACTCGTATTATTTGCTTATTCTACATATCGACAGTCAAACGTGCCTGTTTGTATCAATACTTGATATTACATACTGTATCAATACTGGCTAACGCTTGTAAACATGTTTTTAGTAATAAACTTCATGGAAAATGTTCAGCAAATACGAGAAAAAAATCCACACGTCTATGTACTTTGCAGTTGTAAGTTTTTTGTGGTTGAGTACTTTGCGGAGATTCTGAAATTTCTCAAAGTGTTTTAGCCGAGGTATTTTTCGCATCTTATTAATCTGGAGGATTTCCATTCCACTCCGGCGTTTTCCACCTGTGCTAGACACATTTTCCCCTGCATAAATTATGTTTTTATTTCCCGGTAAACTTTGTTTTTTCGTTCGGGCTCCGAGGAGTATAAGGAATTATGAACCCCGTCTTCCCGAATCACGGTTGAAAGAGTTATCCTTTTTCCCTCCCAAGATTTATCTCAGTCTTTTGAATTTCCATATCTCCTTTCTTTTTGTGCCTTTTAACTGCTGGCGTTTTGGGCCATTCGGGTGTAATGAAGATGATAGAATCTGTATGGAAACCTTCCAGTCGGGAAAATGGACCCTCTGAAACGGACATGAAATATGTCGCCTTCTCATTTAAATCCCGCAAGAATTAATCAGATGCAATCCATTCAATTTGAAACCATTTCACCTGCATTGTGCCATAAATAAAATCGCTGGAAAATAATTTTGTAAAATTTCATAGCCTAATTTTATACTACTAAAGAATTATCTTATTGAAATCACGATGGAAATATAATGTAAAAATAATAATATAATGTATTTTGGATTATAAAAATCACAAAAGGGTATTTATTCATTTATTATTCTTTATTCCAAACCTTCAAATAAAGGTTCATATGGTTTTATTTATATATTTATATAGATATATGTATATATATATATATATATATATATATATATATATATATATATATATATATATATATATATATATATATATATATATATATATATATATATATATATATATATATATATATATATATATATATATATATATATATATATATATATATATATATATATATATATATATATATATATATATATATATATATATATATATATATATATATATATATATATATATATATATATATATATATATATATATATATATATATATATATATAAATATATATATTAACTCACATACAAATACATACACATAAATAAACATGCATGTCTTCAATGTTAATAAATGATAACCTAGGATACATTTTTACTCAGTTTTCAATGGTTTCTTATGCAAAATGTTGCAAGCGATTGCTTTTACGTTTTTAATATTGCTAAACTTTGATAGTGAGTGATGTTAAAAACCCAGGAAAAGCCATTGTAACCGCTCTTATAGCCTCCTGCAGGCGATAATGGCCTCGATGCCTTCGCAACCCCTTCGGGTGGAGTTCGGAAATTGCATGCGCGGGGTGGTAACCTTATTTTATTCTATTCGGGGTGGATATACCCCCGGGCAGGTGGTTTTATAGCCTTTGTCGTGTTTGTAACTAATTCTCCATAAAAATATGATTTCCCCGAAGCGCTACAACGGCCCTCAAGCCTGAATTGAACAAATTCCAGGAATAATACACATTCCCGCAGTCCGCCACGTTTTCTGAATACATACCCACAAACATTTATGTTTACCTGTTACATGTATTTATATTTTTTTTAATGTGAGTTGCATTTATTATATACGTAGCTTATTATATACAAGGTTTAAAGATCATTAAGTGGATTTTTGTTCCTAACTTAAAAAATATATAACACTCTCCTTATCTACAACATTTTGAGTCTGTCCAAATACTTGTTCACAAAATCTGGATTGTCTCCAATTACAGGAGTTATCTTCATATTATTTTTTGACATCTCATCAAAGATGAAGAAGAATATGAATAAGAAGCTTCTATTCATCTCACCAATAGATGTCTCTAGTGAAGTTCTAGTGATTCAAGAATAATGTTTCAATATTGGTTCATATGTATAGAGCTTCCAAGAATTTGAGTAGTGTGTTTGTCAATAATGGGTAGAATTGGTGAATGTTACACGTGTGTAACAGCCTATGACAGTCGTCAGCCCCGTAAATGCCCAGACTTCCATTTGATGACATGTCATAAAATAATATTATACAGTGTAAATATTTATTGATTTATATGTACATATCCCTGGAGAACATTCACAGTTTATAACAACCTGTTATTTTCAGCGTTCATGTAACAAGGATTTCATTAAATTACCTAATATAAAGTTTAACCGAAAATGTTTTCAATTTACAATCCGTTACACGCTTTTCATTGTTCCTCAGCGATGCATGAAAATTCTGGGAATTTTCACGAATGTTTTATAAAATTCTAATATCCGGGTATAGGAAGTGGAGAGAAGATTCGATTAAAAGCACACGAGAAATTCTATCAAAAGCAAGCATATATAATCTAACATCTAACGAATTAAAGGAAGGGAAGATGACTAAAAGTATATATAATAATTTATTAACAATGAATAAGGTTATACAAACTTCATTATTTCTTTGGAAATGTTAAGCACAAATCTGGAATTGAGTACCTACAGAGAATTCATAACGCTTTTTTTTAAAGTCCGATGCTTATTCACAAGGCTTACGATTTCTTGATTGTAGGTAATGCAGATTTGTGAACAATTATTTGAACACACTAAAAATGTTTAAATAAATTAACTGGTCAAATTATAAACTTAAGTAAAAAAAATGAAAATGATATTTTCTAGCGTTTCTCAAGTATGTGAATATAAAATCCGGGATTCGGACCTCACATACAAATGAATGAGTTTCTGCTTAATGAAAAGCTTCCTCATCCCACTATAGATGTCTCTTTTGAAGTTCTAGAAGTTTTGAAGTCAAGCACTGTTTTTCGAGTTTGATCAATGTATCAAAAAGTTCCAAGAATTTGAATAGTGTGGTTGACAATCATGGGTAGAATTGGTGAATGTAACACTGCGTAAAGCGATCATTTCAACCAGCCTATGACGGTCGTAATCCCAGTGAATGCACAATCTTCCATGTTCTTCTTCATCTCCATTGATTTACTCATTTTACCTTAAATATGAAAGCGCCCTAAGCCGCCCTAATATCGTACACAAATTAGACGTGAAAATTCAAACTCCCTTAACATGCATTTGGGTAGCTATCTCATATGATAACAAAATACAACCCCTTCCTCAAGGGATGAATTAACTTCTGATATTTTATGTACGTACATTAGTTTAAACGTGAATGTATGGATTACGGTTTTATGACCAAAACTTATGGCGGGTTCATATTATGCATCATTTATGGTTTAACAACGAAAAAACTTTGCATTTAATGACGGTTACTAGTTTTCGACTCTAAGAACAAAAGTCAGGAGTGGTTCGTTACCCTCGTTTATTTAAATGAATCGTATTTATTTCAAACCCTTATCCGCACCCCAATGATCATTAATATACTTTTCGAAACATTTAATTTTTTTAAATACTTTTCTAATGTAAGCAATCACGTCAAATGATTAAAGTACATAATTTTGTTTTTCTATTTTTTATTTTATTTTAACTTTTATCTGAAATGATGCATAGGGTTCTGCATCATATTAACGCAATGTTTTCAATATATCGTTAACACAGGAAGGAAAGGTGATCAGCCCTCCGCTTCAGGTATCAGTCCAGGGTAATATTGAATAAATATTAGTGTGAAAAAATCACTTATATTTATTTGACCCCACTCCCCTGGGACTCGAACCAGCAACCTCCAGAACGGTAGCCAACCGTGCTGACCAAAAGGTATATAAAATCATGGTTAACATGCTGTTTACACTGGTAAATAAAAGGTTTCACAATTCAACATAGATGGTTGTTGATTTATTTATTTATTTATTTTTTCAAAACATATTACATACATAAGTCGTAAGTATATACATATAATATTCTTGATGAGTAATTTCTATTTCTCATTTTGGGACATGGGATTAAGGTCAACAAGACTGAACACAAATAATAAAGTAACAAAAAAGATTTTAAATAAATAACCAAAACTAAAACATGGCAAAATATGAAAACAATAAACATATGTACTGTGTCATGAGATTGATCATATACGGGTATCTAGCTGTTCCAAAACATTGAATAGTGTAGTTGTCAATCATGGGTAGAATGGAGAATGTTAAGTGCCATTTAACCAGCCTATTGAGCCTATTGCAGGTTAAAAGCCCTGTAAATACTCAAACTTCCATACTCTTTTTCATCGATATCAAAAAATCGTACAAAAAAAACAAAAAACGGATTTGTCAGCATTTGGACATACTCAAAATGCCTTGAACATAAATGACAATTGATTGAATTGAAGAGACCACCAGTGATTATGAAGATTTTTTTTATGTCTCTTCTTCTCAAAACCCTTCAACGATCAAGAGATAAGGAAACGAGAGCAGTGAACGCGGAGATCGTAATCTGTATTGAAGTTAGACATTAGGAGAATGGGTTATTATACGAGATATGGGAGAGTTAGTTCAGAAATCGTTAACTTGATGACCAATTTGAAGGGTGAGCGATCATTTGAAATATACTCGAACGCGTCATTAGACTTTTTAATGAAAGCCACATACCAACTGCAAATACTAACTAGCTTACTAACCATCGCGTCTCTTCCCGCAGGGGTAGGCAGAGAGATAGAACGCCATACCATTCTGTATTTGCAAACATTCTTTACATCTTCCATATTCATGCATCTCCTTATATAATACATTCCCTCCGATCATTCCGATTCCCGACTTGACCACTTTAAATTTTTTTAATCATCAAGTTCTCTTCGGTCTTCTTCAGCTTCTATGTCAAACTGAATACGCCTCGAAAAAAATTATTTTACTGCTATGCCTTGTATTCTTTTCACATATCACCATTCCAACATTCACCGTTTATCTCTACTTTTCGACTTTATATCTATATCGTAGTCAAACAGGATAAAGTGACCAAGTGCATTTTTTACAAAAACGTGTTTATTGAATATTTGATATCTTATTAGCTTAACATTGCCCTGAAAAAATCTTAATCCTTAATATTGCCAAACCGATTTTAAAATTAAAAGTATAATATATTGACTTCTTAAAAATGACTAACTGCATTGATGTTTATTTTCTTGCCAAGCAAAAGTGAGTTAAATGGCCCTTCTGAACATTTTACGGTTTGTTAGTTGGTCACTCTCTCCTGTACGACTACAATATCTATATGTAAAAGTTTAAACTTTTTTTTTATATTGACATATCGCTCACTCCTTTCAAGAACGTCATAAATAAAAAAAAAACTTGATTTTTCAGGAGAACGTTTTTAAAGATCTAAAATATAACACAATGTATTAAAAATAAATATCAAGCCCCTTATTGAACTTTTTACTGTGCAACACATCTTTTTAGGTAAAACCTGAAGGTTTTTTCTTCATTTGAAAAATATTTAGTACATTAAAAAAAAATTAAACAACACCTTTTTATTCAAAATGAAAAAACAACATTTTCTGCCCTGTAGCGGGTAAATATTAAGTTATAAATATGCCTCTTTTGGTGGGATATAGTACATTTTCTGGGCATGTCGAAAACATGCAAAACTGAAAATTCATGATTTTTGATTTATGACGTTCTTGAAAGGAGTGAGCGATATAACAAAATATAAATATGTAAAAACACACAATTCTTATATTAAATAACACAGTTTAATTTTATGTTTTTTTTTTAAAATCATAAAAAACGGTTGTACATAAAAGTTTGAGGAGTCGAAAAGGGTCCTCGAATCTGGGTAGGAATTTGAACATCTGTAAACGACAGTCATTTGTTTAAGGACGTGTTTAGTCCTTAACAAAAGCTGTGGGTAAGATGTTGAAGCCTCACTTGAAGAGCTCTACAGTTTGGTTAGAAGTGAACAAAACACTAAAGAAATTAATTTTACCTGCATGTTAAAATTAACAATATGTACACGAGAATAGAATGAGTGTTGAATAAAACACAGTTTTTTTCTCAAAAACTATCCAATTTATACTAGTTGACATCTCAACATAGATAAAGAAGAATATAGAATATAACATGAATATGGAAAAATATATAACCATGGAATACCCCTGTAAATGGCCAGACTTCCATATTCTTCTTCATCTATGTTGAGATGACAAAAATAATGTAAAACAATTAAATTTTATTGTTTTTTTTTAAATTTATTCAAGTTAGTATATGCACATTGAAAAAAAAACAGTTGTTAAATATTATTCAGTGATATTTTAAGATAAACAGATTATCACGAAGTGTAGAACACGTATGGTTAATTTGAATAAACTTTTCATTTAGCAGAGATTCCTATCTACAATTAAATCTAGAATCCGCTTACCAGACTTTGTGGGTATGTCCTCGATTGTGCCTATGTTGTTGTTACTAGTCACCAACATACCAAAATATCCTTACATATATTCCTTTATTGTTGACATCTCAACATAGATGAAGAAGGATATGCAAGTCTTGGCATATACGGGGCTAACGACCATCATAGGCTGGTTTAAGTGATTACTTTATACATGTGTAACATTTACCAATTCTACCCATGATTGATAACCACACTACTCAAATTCTTGGAAGTTCTATATGTATGATCCAATTTTGAAACATTGTTCTTGAATCACTAGAGACATCTATTGGTGAGATGAAAAAAAGCTTTTTATTGAGCAGAAACTCTTTTATTAGTATGTAAGGTCCGAATCCTGGACTATAATCAGAGAATCCTGGATTAAAATGAGAAACGCCAGAAAATATCATTTTCATTTTTATAAATTTTTTAGCTTATAATTTTACCAGTTTGACCATGACATAACATATATTGTACAAAACATTTAAAAAAATTATAACGCTCCTTATAAAATTATATCGGTATACGGGATATTTTGACAAATCGCTCACTACTTTCAACAACGTCATATATCAAAAATCGTTAATTTTCAGTTGTGCATGTTTTTGTAATGCCCCAAAAATGTACTTTATCCCAGAAAAAGTTGCATATTTTTAATTTAGTATGTACCAGCTACAGGGCAGAAAGTGTCGTTTTTGCATTTTGAAGAAAAGGTATATTTTAATTAAAAAAAAATATATTTTAAATATTTTTCAAATGGAGAAAAAATATTCAGGTTTTACCTTAAAAGATCTGTTGCACAGTAAAAGTTCAATAAGTGGCTTGATATTTATTTTTAATACATTTTACTATATTCTTAAACTTTAAAAACGATCTCCTGAAGAATCAAGTTTTTTTTGATATATGACGTTGTTGAAAGGAGTGAGCGAAATGTCGTGCGAGGTCCTAAGAAGGTACGTTTTTTCCAGCTCTTCTTGACGACGCAACATTCAATCAGGATAGCGCTGAGTAAGTTGGCTGGGGCGTTTAGGAAATTGAAAACATAAATCTAAATTTATTATCGAACCTTACGATCGATACAACCTTACAGGATGTCGAGGAGTGGCCCTGAAAAGGTACTCTGGCTCTATTGAAATGGATTTTAGTCTTCATTTGATTTGACATACTAAGATCAATACGTAACTATTAAAATAAATGAAAAATATTGTTTTTTGACATCTCATCAAAGATGAAGTAGAATATGGGAGTCTGGGCATTTACGATGCAGACGACCGTCACAGGCTGGTTTAGTGATCACTTTACACACGTGTAACATTAAGACATCCATATTCTTCTTCATTTTTGATGAGATGTCAAAAAATAATATGAAAAATAACTCCTATAGTTAGAAATAATCCAGATTTGTGAACAAGTATTTGGACACAATCAAGATGTTGTAACTGAAAAATACGTTGCAACATAGATTAAAGAGAATTTGGAAAGTGTAACTTTGTAAATACTATTATTTAGAACAGAAGGTTACTAAGTAAAGATTACATTTTTTTTATCTCTCTAGCCCTTAAAAATATTCGAAAAGTGTCAGCTGTTTAGCCTTCGAAATAACAGATGTCTCGGCCTCAAATTTAATATAATATTTTAATTGATATTAGTAATGTTAGTAAATAACCACTCACCGACTACTTCTGTCTACCGGTTTCGAGACGTACCCGTCTCTTCGTCAGGACATACACTACAATTTAACAATCATGCGAACAACACTACACCACACCCACTTAGTACTATTCACATACACTATCACTACACATGCAAAACATGCAGAGCGAGTTGTTAGTCCCACCATGCTTTTGGGAAACTGTTTCCCAAAAGCATGGTGGGACTAACAACTCGCTCTGCATGTTTTGCATGTGTAGTGATAGTGTATGTGAATAGTACTAAGTGGGTGTGGTGTAGTGTTGTTCGCATGATTGTTAAATTGTAGTGTATGTCCTGACGAAGAGACGGGTACGTCTCGAAACCGGTAGACAGAAGTAGTCGGTGAGTGGTTATTTACTAACATTACTAATATCAATTAAAATGTTTGACCACAAAGTAAATGCTTTGAATATAAATAATATTAATATAATATTTGCCTCAAATTCAACATATTATTTAAAAAAAATTAAATACAATATTTCCGGGACGATAACTCAATTTTTGAATTTATACTATGTAGGGAAGAGTTATAAAATAATTTCAGTAGTAATTTTCGTGGGAAGATTTTGATATTTGATTACACAGAGTAAGGGTGGGATTTCCTTAATTTCCGGCACTGGACAGTTAATTTATTGAATTTCCTTTGATCTGGGTCTAACAGACAGGTTTGGTTTTCCGTTTACGTTCTACAAATTTATATTTTTTACACCGCTTGAAAATAAATTCAATGTTACTGTTCAGATGACCAAGAAATCACAATTGTTAAAAACCCCTAAAAAAAGACTTGAAAAAAAGTATTTTTTCGTATAATTTTATGCATATTGGTCATCTGACCGTCTAACAACGCATGTGATTGATATTTTGTGTAAGTATAAACATGTTAACAATCCTATGTTAGCGGTGGTATGAGGAAAATAATCGGTGGATATGCATGAGGGGAGATGCGTGAATGAGTAAGAGATGAAGAATATTTGCAAAGACAAAGTATGGCATCCTATTCTCTCTGCCTACCGCTTATGTTGAGATGTCATAAAATAAAACAGTTGTTAAGTTGGTTTAAATGTGTATAAAATACCCATACGAAAAAAAAATTACACGAAATTTGCAGCACTGAGATCGCTTACAAAGTTAAGTCAATATTCATACCACGGTGTATCCCAATTTTCACATAATTTGTCTTGGAATTGAGCTTTGATTTTCCCCTTTTTCTTCCTCCCGTCCCTCTTCCAGGTATTTATATTAAAGTACATATCGTAGTCGTACAGGAGAAAGTGACCTAGTGTATTTTTTTTACAAAACCGTGATCATTGACTATTTGATATCTTACTAGATTTATATTGCCCTGAAAACATCACAAAGGATTTTAAACTTGTAAGTACAATATATTGACTTGGTGAAAATGACTGACTGCATTGATGTTTATTTTATTGCCAAGCAAAAGTGAGTTAAATGGCCCTCGTGAACATTTTACGTTTTGGTAGTTGGTCACTCTCTCCTGTACGACTACGATATGTGAAATTTTGTAACTGGAATGTTACAAATACCTGTTTTTTGTTACTCTTTAATGTAAATGTATTTATGTCACCGTTCTGTAAAATTTTAAAATAAAATATATTAAGTCAATAAAATAAAAATAAAAATCATATTTCCTTTTTCTGCTTTTATTTTCTGGTTTGAGGGTACACCATGCGTATGATTAAATCTGCTAATAGATTTTTTACCCTTCCTAAAAGTATGGACGTGTCCCTTGTACAGTAGGACACAAAGGTAATATTGTATGACATCGTGACCGGGGTCGGAATGGCGCTGGCCATAACCGAATCCGGTCACGTCCCGGCTCATACTCTGTGCTGACCTTTCCGTACACGAACGGGCAAATTCCGCGCTGCTGCCCAAAGCTCGCAATCAGTTGCCCGGAAGAACATCGCCCGCGATGCTGCTTACGGATGTCAGCAAATTAGTGTCGAACGATATCATGATTTTAAGCTCTGAAAATCGAATATCATGTTTAAAAACTTTATAAAATTAAACAATCTTATTTTTCGCCACTTATATATTGGTTTTTTTTCTTCAACCGGTTTTGACAAGAACCTTGTTATCATCAGGGTTATACATATAGTATGTATGTATGTAACCTTGATAATGACAAGGTTCTTTTCGAAACCGGTTGGAGAAAAAATGTACCAATAAATAAGTGGTAAAAAGTTGTTTTACATTTATTTTTTGATATCTCATCAAAAGAAGAAGAAGAATATGAAAATCTGGGCATTTACGGGGCTGACGACCGTCATAAGCTGGTTAAAGTACACATCTTTAACATTCACCAATTCTACCCATTATTGACAACCACACTACTCAAATTCTTAGAAGTTTTATATATATGAACCAATTTTGAAACATTGTTCTTGAATCACTAGAAATTTTACAGATACATCTTTTGGTAAAATGAAAAGAATTTTTTTATTGAGCAGAAACTCTTTTATTAGTATGTGAGGTCCAAATCCTGGATTATAATCACACACATGAGAAACGCCAGAAAACATCACTTTCATTTTTATTTTTTAGCTCATAATTTGACCAGATAATTTAAAAACAACATTTTCAAAAAAATATAAGAAAAATAACTCCTATAATGGGAAATAATTTGTGAACAAGTATTTGGACACACTCAAAATGTTGTAAAGTTATTTTATTTTATAAAGTTTATAAAATGTACCTGCGAAAAATATTCAGGAAAAAAGTATGTTTTTAAAATTTTCCGTGTAGTTTAAGTGGGTTCAAAAATTATTGTAATAATTATAATATTTAGCTAATTTATCATTGATTAACTAACCATTATGCCACTTCACTACAGGGGTAGGCAGAGGGAACACCTTACCAATCTGTCTTATAATATAATCATCGCCACTTCCACATTCATACATTTACATACACACATAAACGCCGATTATTCCTCCTGACCTGACTATTTTCAAGTATTAATTTAAAATAAAAATATATATATATATATAATCGTCACAATCATACACGTATTCTCCACATTACTGTATATGTATACATAATCCTATTTTGATGACAAGAGCCATTTGGATTTCGAGAAATAATAATCATAACTTCTATTTATTTTTCTAGAGATCCGTACATAAAAGCGAAATAAGCGAATAATATACATACCATATTTTTATTAAAGTATCACGAGCCAAAAGTTGCCCTAAAAAGGGACGATACATACATGTACATGTGTGGTACATAGTTAAGCCATCGTGTGCCAGACAGCAAGATAAGGGTTGAGACAAGATGGACATACAAATAGGTTTAGATTACTTTTTTTAAGAAACATTATATTCTATAATAATTTCCCAAGGGGTGGATATAGAAAATAGAAAAGCGCTTTTCGTCTGGTTTAAAGATAGTGGTGCCTTAATGCCACGATCGTATCATTTTACAAATTTGCTAGTTCTTATTATTGAGTACGCCTCAGATTTTTATTTGACAAAAAAACCTATACATTATTTTATATTATTATTTGTCATGTCAACAAAGAAGAAAAAATATGGAAGTCTGGGCATTTACAGGGCTTACGACCGCCATAGAGTGGTTTGGTCCATATTCTTCTTCGTCTATCTTGGGATGTAAAAAAAAATATAAAAAATAACTCCCAATTGTAGAAAATTTACTTGGACACACTCAAAATGATGTACATTATTTTTCTTTGCAATAATGAACATCATTATTGTAATATGTTATCTTATAAAATAATTTGTAATATTATCTTAATTCATGTTTTCTTCTTTCTCACCAGACACTAGATTATTCACCCTGCGTATGATATATCAATATTGAAGGAATGTATTTATATATGTATATATTTATATATACATATATATATATATATATATATATATATATATATATATATATATATATATATATATATATATATATATATATATATATATATATATATATATATATATATATATATATATATATATATATATATATATATATATATATATATATATATATATATATATATATATATATATATACATATATATATATATATATATATATATATTAATATATATATATATATATATATATATATATATATATATATATATATATATATAATATATATATATATAATATATATATATATATATATATATATATATATATATATATATATATATATATATATATATATATATATATATATATATAAATATAATATATATATATATAATATATATATATATATATATATATATATATATATATATATATTATATATATATATATATATATATATATATATATATATATATATATATAAATATATATATATATATTAATATATATATATATATATATATATATGTATATATATATATATATATATATATATATATATATATATATATATATATATATATATATATATATATATATATATATATATATATATATATATATATATATATTATATATATATATATATATATATATATATATATATATATATATATATATATATATATATATATATATATATATATAAACAATATATACAAAAGTAAGGTAGAAAAAAATCCAAAGAATTAATGGATGCCACAGAAAGATATGGCCTTAGTTACTTTCTGCTTGATTGAAGGACTTATAATCTGAGGTCGAGGATGGCTGACCCAAACATATAAGTTTATGAACCACATTTTTTAGTTTCATTCAAGGTTTTATTTTTCTTTGACTTCATGTGAAACTAATCTGAATTAAAGAGTTGTATCCATGGGAAGTTGAAAATGAAGCCGGGAAAATAAAGAAATTAAAATTCCTAATTTAACATCTTAATCACACATATAACATCAAATCCTAAAAATGATTATATAAAAAATGAATAAACTGGAAAACAAAATAATAATAAACACAAAATTAAAAATATGACAATGACTAAAGCCTCCCCCTATTGTCGATGTTCCCACTGATTAAAAAAAAGCTCAATTAAATTCAAATATATTTTGTTGTTTTCAATTTTTAATAAAAAATTAAAACCAGCCAACCGACATTTTGCATTCAATAATATTATCCGTGAATATATTATTCTTCTCCATATTTTTCCTCATTACTGAGGGTTGTTACTCCTATGGAAGCAATGACTCTTTTAGAATTTACTATAGGAACAATTAAATGGAGATTATTTTAACCTTTTAACATATTTTTCTAAATATGTACGAGTATATCATTCAAATGATAATATAGTAATCGAAAAAGCTGTGTTTGATACATTTTATATGCATGAGTACCCTGTGTATGTAAACAAAATATTTCCTCGGCTTCTTTGTTACTCTAGCAATTAATCTTGAATACATATTAACGTGAACTACAGGGTTACCAAAATATATTTTACCAATTTACAAGTTTACGAAAACTTTATAGTATTTTCGCCTCATTGAAGGAAAAAAAATTAAAGGCTAATATAAGCATTATCGATAAAATTTAAAAAGGTATATTGAGATTGTTTATTAATGTGTTACGAATGAGTGAGGAAAGAATGGTAAAACAAGTATGTGTATGAGGTGAAGTTAGGAATAGAAGCAGAGAGAGACTAAAGAAAATTTTACATGATCAAGTATTACAAATGGTCAGGTCAAAAGCCGGAATAATCGGCGGGTATGTATGTGGAGGTTCATGAATATGGAAAAGGTCAATACTGTTTGCAAAGACAAATCGATGTGGCGTTCTATTCTCTCTACCTTATCCTGAGAGGGAGTGGCGTAATGGTTAGTTAGTTTGTGAATAATTACATAGTAATTGTGAAAATGTTTAGAATTTGAAAATGTTACATTTTTCCATTGCCTTAAATTTAAATTTTAAGATTACACATAACTTACTTGTGAATATGATGAGACGTCATCACAAAATGTCCCTTATTTAGTGTGGATGTGTCCAATTAAAAAAAAACAAAGATTTAAATTTATCACATTAAATGGTGACTTATTTAGAATATATGACAAGACAAATAATACAAATAAATGAGCTATGTGAAAAATCTTGATTGCTTTAAGATATTGAATCCATTATGCCTATTGTATTGTTGTATGTATTGTGTTGTTTTAAGGGATCAATCTTTTTGATTTTTTATTAACTGTACACAACCACTAAAATTCTTGAGTCTTATTAACTAAATATGCTATAAACCCTTGTATTTAATAGGAAAGGAGAATTTTCTAAGGCCAGTAATAAATATTTAAAAAATTACTTTAAATTATTGAAAGTACGGCATTACTTAAAAAATACACTCAGGCCTCGTATAACACGATTATATAGTTCCCCAAAAACCCGTTTTATACAAGGTTTGAAGTTCATACAAAATTAGGGTTTGTATTACAAAAAAAATAATTTAAATGAATATGTACTATATTTTTTTAATAACAAACAAATTATTAAACTAATTTATTTTTTTGCAACCGTATTTTGAAAAGCGTGTACAATACATGTGTATACAAAAAAATATGCCAGAATTTAAGCATCCGTGTTATATAAAACCATGTTATACAAGGTATACATATTTTGTAATCTCCCGGTAGCAGAACCCAAAGGATATTATTATCTCTCCCGGGATTAAGGATTGCTTTTTCTTTGTGAGTATAATTAGCTGTATCCTGCCAACAATGCAAGTCTTGCGAATGTTTCTGACGTTCGGTGCTCTACAATCTACCTTCTGACGTCCCGTATACAAAACACAATGATACACTTTCTGAATTCACTAGATGATACTTCTTACACTACGCTCCTCATTCTACTTGCAGAAGTTGGTGAATTATATAAACTACCGCATCGTTTTGTGGATAATCTACGTTAAATATAAAGAAATGTATTAAAATGATTTTCGTAGAAGAAAGTAAACCAGAGATTGCTATAACCCGTTATTGGCCAACTCTTTTTTCGCTCGCATTGCCAGCAAAATAGTTTTAAGCACACTTAAGAATATGTACATATGTGTATCCATGTACGTTTCTATATTCTTTTTATTCGAACCCCTATCCGTACCCAAATGTGGTATAGGGCACTGCATAATATAAACGCAGTGTTATCTTGATCGTTAACGTATGAAATAAAGGTGATCAGCCCTTCGCTTTAGGTACCAATCCAGGGTAGTATTAAATAAATATTAGAGTGAAAAAATCACTTACATTTATTTTACCTCCCCTTGGGAGTCGAACTCAGGACCTCCAGAACGGTAGACAAGCATGCTCACCGTTGCTAATTTGAAATATTACAGGAGTTCAGCTGTGTGATTTATGTTTTTAACCAAAAATTATAAAAATCTATTTATGTTTTTATTAAAGCTAAAATAGTATGGGGCTGACCATCTTCTTCATCTTTGATGAGATGTCGAAAAATAATATCAAAATAACTCCTGTAATTAGACATAATCCAGATTTTGTGAATAAGTATTTGGACATACTCAAAATGTTGTAAGTAGTGGTAAAACCTAAATTAAAAATAAAGAAGAAATTAAAAAAAGTTGTAATATCGTACGTAGGTACAAATTTAAAAAGTATCATGTATTTTAATTTAAATGAATCTTTATAGTGTGTCTTCTTCTTTTCCTTCTTGGTGTAGGCCTTGTGGCCTGTTTTCAAGGGAGATAAGCCTCCTGCGATGTCGATTCCCAGCTATCGATCCATCTTTGGTGGTCTGTCCGGGAGTTATCTACCATGGGGTAGGCCGTACAGTGCGATGTGGGGGAGTCTAGATGGTCCCATTCTCCATTCATTTTATAGTGTGTAAATGAGGTTAAAATCGAACTGAATTACATATCAATTTTATGCAAATTTTATATCGCTCACTCCTTTCAAGAACGTCATAAATAAAAAATCGACAATTTTCAGCTGTACATATTTTTGGAATGCCCAGAAAATGTTCTTTATTCCAGAAAAAGCGGCATAATTTTAACTTAATATTTACTCGCTACAGGGCAGAAATTGTTGTTTTTGCATTTTAAAGAAAAGGTATTGGTTAATTATTTTTTTAAATAAACTAAATATTTTTCAAATGGAGAAAAAACCTTCAGGTTTAACTTTAAAAGATCTGTTGCACAGTAAAAAGTTCAGTAATTTGATTGATATTTATTTTGAATACATTGTATTTATTATATTTTTAAACTTAAAAAACGTTCTCCTGAAAAATCAAGTTTTTTGATTTATGACGTTCTTGAAAGGAGTGAGCGATGTGTTTACTGAAAGAAATAGTACCAAAGTAAAGAATGTACATTTATAGGATTACAGTATTTCCAATCTAGCAGCGTGACATTGTAAATTTATCATCAAGAAGGCACTGCAAAGAGACACATTTACTTGACAAGGCTTCGTACTGTTTACACAACCCTTACTTGCAATACTTTGTGTTTTTCATTATTATTTATTTTGTTAATGATTTATTTTGTGTAAAACAAAGTCAGCCGCAAAAGTTGTCGTCACCGCAAAGAGATTCCAGCTCAAACCGCATTGTCAGATTTGGAGACAAACCGCACAACACACTCAACTTTCTCTAACTAATGAATGAATACGACGCCAGCGGTTTTCTAACTTTGCCCGTTTGTGATAAACACACGTATTCGGTTAGTTTTAGGTTAAGCCCTGAGTAAAGATTAAACCGTAACCAAAATACACAACATAAATTGAAATTAAACAAAGATTATTTTTAAATCTCACTAATGAATTCGGCAACGCCAAGCAATTCCACCATTATTATGAATATTTGGGAATCAAATATTTTAATAGCCACTCCGTAGATATGAAAATATAAGATATAAATCTGTTGATAAATTAAAATGCCTATTATACATGAGAAATTAAAATAACACACATAAAATTTGAATTATTTCCATAATTACATCGATAATTGAATCCTTCTCCAAGCACAAGAGCTTAGACTCTTTTTTGGAGAGGCACAGCGTAACTAGATATTTTATTAGTAAGGAGAAAGGTCTTGTTAATAAAGACATACTTAAAATAATTAAAGAAAACCCTTGTATTTTACCACTTGAGTTTATTTATGCTACTAGTTTCGTAAGCTAAGCTTCCATCTTCAGGTCTAAATGTAAACTAAAACATAATTAATAATAAACTGTTCTAAAAATAAGGAGAGGGGTTAGTTAGGGGGAGGGGAGTTAGTCAAGGGGGCGGAGTTTGAAAAAAAAATGGAATGTAAAGGTCAGGAGTTTTGAAACAATATATTATTTATAAAACTATTATTGCGATTAAGTTTTTTTTAGGATTTCTAAATTTTCTAAGTAATTCATAATTTGGCCTTTATGTTTACCGATCTTATTAATAATTATATTCGTAATTTGTAAATCACATTATACATACAAATCACTCATTCCACTCCCATAAACTAAAATTATTACACCTTGTACCACATTACCGAAATAATAAATAAAATGCATACTCATTAATTCCTCTCCTTTCCTTTTCCTTCCTGCATATTCCATTTTTTATACTATACCCTTACCCTTTTACTCCCTTCCTCACATACATACTCTTCACTTTTTTTAATTTTTTTATTATCTTTTTATGTTTTAATAGTAATTTTAACATAGAAGTGAAATTGTTTAATTGGATTTATTATTATTATTGTAACTATTTGTGTTTATGTAATGTAATGTTTATTGTTATTAATGTAACCATTTTTTATTATATTTTATTAATGTAAAGCTCTACAATTCCGGAACACATAAATAAAATAAAAAAAATAATAAATTTGTTTTAAAATTGTAAAGATATAGTAAGAATAATAAAAAAATACGTTTTTATATTAATATAAATACAGCGATGTAGTGGTTTATAATATACTTTACATAATACATCGCATACTTTGCACTAGAAAGGTAACATATACTAAATTCACACTGTAGATTCATCTGGCATGGCGTTACTGATCATTTGCATAATGCTAATAAATTCTATCAGTTTATACTTCTCTGTTTATTGGTTGAATCCGATAAGGGCGGCGACAATTTAGGTTGAATTAATATACTCCGACTGAATTTGTATTATATTATAGATAGTATCACTTATCCGAGCGAGTTCAGGACGGATGGCAGAAAGGGTTGGCTATTTCTGTTATAAGGTTATCATCAGATGGAAGTTACAACGATTTCTTCAACTGAGATACGAAAGATGTTTTTCAAGTACATATTGAAAGCTGTCCCATCGCATACCCAGATCTGGTACAGAAGCATCTAGGGTTCCTGACAGATCTGCTCTTGCTAAGCTGCTTTTTTTTAAATAAGTTGTGAAATTTATTGAAAAACATGAAACAATATAAAATTGTATCCCGATTTTACTATGAATTTACATTTAAAAGCTTTCAATGTACCTGTTACTGCCAATCTAAATAAATACATTATTGTAAGTCCATCACCAAATTTTCTAGAAGTGCAGAAGTGTAGGCAGTGAAAGGGATTAGTGTTTAGTTCAATTAGTCAGCTAGATCCGATTCCGACTCGACGTTGGCCGGTACACAAACGCCCGCAACCCCGACCAGCACAGCAGACAGACACGGAACAGTGCAAAGACATTTACAGAAAAGTTTCAAGTACAGGGTCATCGAAAAATTATGCCAACATTTAAATACCTTAGAGCCCCAAAACCCTTTATGTTAAATGAATATTTCTGTCACTGAACGCACGTTGATAAACACAAGATTTATTTTTAATTTGATTTTGCTGTGCACACCTGTTGCAAAGCAACAAACAGTGTGCATATTATTTTTTAACATCTCATCAAGATGAAGAAGAATATGGAAGTCTGGGCATTTACGGGGCTGACGACCGTCATTGGCTGGTTTAAGTGATCACTTTACACACGTGTAACATTCACCAATTCTACCCATTATTGACAACCACACTACTCAAATCCTTGGAAGCTCTATATATATGAACCAATTTAGAAACCTTGTTCTTGAATCACTAGAACTTCACTAGAGACATCTATTAGTGAGATGTAAAGAAGCCTTTTATCAAGCAGAAACTCTTGTGTTATCTGATGTAAAAAAATAATATGAAAATAACTTCTGTAATTGGAGATAATCCAGATTTTGTGAACAAGTATTTGGACACACTCAAAATGTTGTAAAACAGTGTGCACATCAAAACATGCTAAAAAACGTTTAATGTTTTTTCGTCATTTTAAGATCAAAATCATGGAATTACCTTTAATGGTTGTTTGATAACAGTTATTTTAAATAATGGCATTATTTTTCGATGACCTTGTAGTGTACAATATATCGTAGTCGTACTGGAGAAAGTGACCAACTAACGAAACAAAAAATGTTCAGGAGGGCCATTTAAATCACTTTTGCTTGGCAAGAAAATAAACATCAATGCAGTTAGTCATTTTTAACAAGTCAATATATTATCCTTCCAAGTTTAAAATCCTTTGGGATTTTTTCAGGGCAATATAAAGCTTGAAATGAAATTTGTGACAAGCTAAAGGGAAATGTCTGACCCGCATTTTTCTATGGCTCCGAATGTTGGACGATCAACACATACTCTAAGCAAGTAAAAACTGCTGAAATGTGAATGCTGAGATGTTCAGCTGGAGTATCCCTTACAGACAGAATAAAAAGTTCACGTATTTTGGAAGCCTGAGTGTAACAGGCATCAGTAGTAAGGTAGAGGAAAGGTAATTGAGATTGTATGGGCACATAGGTTGTAGAGAACCAGATCATATTGTGAACCAGGTTATTACCGTGGATCTTCTTCGAAAGTCAACTATAGGAAGAACAAAGAATTCATGGATGCTGCAGAAAGAAAATGTGTTTTGAAGGTGACGTTGTCCATGATAGAAGAACCTACAACATGAAGACAGCTGACCCCTACAGTCAACAAAGAGATAAATTGGGATGGAGCCAGGAAGAAGAAGAAATGCTAAAAAAATAATATTTGCATTTCCAGATTTTTTGCAATGCATTTTGATTAACTTTATTTCAAATGCCATCATTTTTATATTGTGTATTTCAAAAGAATTGTAAACTTTGTGGTATGGTGAAATATTCTCCTTCATTAATTTTGTGAACTTTTTTGTGAAAAATTTCACTACCGGTCATGAAGCAGTGTTTTGAAGTATTATTACACAAAGTGAACGATAAATGATAAAAAGAGTGCTTTAGTTTATCATATATATATATACAGTATCTACTCAATGAATTAGGGCCACGCAGAATTTCGCGCAATTTCTCAATTCAAACAGGAATAACTCAGAGAAAACCTTGAATAAAACAACATTGAATTTTATTTACACATGAACACTTTATTACGCTTAAATTATGCATATATTTTCATATAAATATAGTTAGTATTTAGTATTTCCATCTTTGGCAGAAATAACTGCCTCAATTCTTTTTGGCATACTTAAAATGCACTGTTTTATCATGTTTTTTATTTCTTCGTCTTCTGATCAAATTTTTTGAATATTTTTTTTTAGACAGTCTACTGTCGGATTTGGAAATGAGTATACCTTATTTTTTAACATGCTCCATACGTTTTCTATAGGATTAAGGTCCGGAGAATTTCCAGGCCAGGGGAGCAAAGGCAGATTTTTGTTAGACAAAATTTTTATTATTGATTTAGCCCGGTGGCAAGGTGCCCCATCCTGCAAGGTGTATGGACCTTCTGTTGGGTCGAGTGTATGGTAGAAGGGCAATGAAATTCGTTCGAGGACCTGATTATAGGAATTTTGGTTCATTGTTCCTTCCACGAAAAACAACGGCCCAGGTAAATTGTTAATAATACATGACCATATCATTGTTGCAGGGGGGTGTTTGATAACTTTTACCGCACAGGCCTCATTGTAACGTTCCATTGGTGTTTTCCTGACGAATCGACGGCTCTCTGTCACGGCTTCTAACCGGCACTCATCACTAAAGATGACCTGAAAAATAATGAAAATTTAAGTTTAATTCAAATATATAAGTTTATTTACTAAAATGATATGTTGAAAATTCAATTTAAATAAATACCTTTTTCCAATCATCTACCGAGTAATTTCGATGTAGCCTGGCCCATTTTAATCGATCCGCTTTCATTCGTGGTGTCAATTTTGGTACTTTTACAGGGCGCCTGCATTTCAGATTTACTTCGTAAAGACGTCGCCTCAGTGTTGATACCGATATATTTATACCCTCTTCTTCCAATTTTATTTTTAATGTTTTTGCTGATGCACTACGGTTTTCTAAGGCACTTTGAAAGATTTTTCGATCAGTCCTCGGTGTTGTTTTTCTAATCCTACGACAGTTCTTTCGCCGATTGCTGGTGGCGGGTGACTGATTTTTTATTGATTTTGAAATTCTGTCCACTGTTTGACGAGAAACGTTTTCTTTTTTTGAAATTTCTCTATTAGATAGTATTCCTAATTTCAGTAGCACTATAACACTAGACTTTTTTTCCTCAGAAATGTCTTTACTTTTTCCCATTTTGTCCTTTTCAAAAAAAACACTTGTGTTTACAAATTTTTTTTATACTTTACGAACTAAAATTAAAAATTATTTTTTTTTCACAAGACACGATAACTATATAACCTCTCTAAACAAAACAACAACCAGAACTCAAGAAACTTCACTAATAAATGAGATAGGACTATTTTTTGAACTTTCAACTATCTGTCTACCTGGGCTAATTAGGGACCTTTCTCAGAAAAAGGGTTTAAAATTTTGTAAAGGCTTAAATAATCCAGGTATATTTTACATATTATTGAAGGTAATATACATGATATTAGATGTCAATAGAAAACTTAAAGTATTTATGTAAAATAAATATAATAATCCAAAGGATTTCAGAGTATTCATAAAAATAATGGGTGGCCCTAATTCATTGAGTAGATACTGTATATATATATATATATATATATATATATATATATATATATATATATATATATATATATATATATATATATATATATATATATATATATATATATATATATATATATATATATATATATATATATATATATATATATATATATATATATATATATATATATATATATATATATTTATTTTTTATTTTTATTTTTATTTTTAAATTAAACACTTGAATATACACACTTTAATGAGTTTTCTTTATATAAGACTAGTTTCGAAAACTTACAGATGTTTTCATTTTCTGGTACAAACTAAAACCAATTAGTTTCATTTGTACCATGAAAGATGAAAACATCTGTAAGTTTTCGAAACTAGTCGTAAAAATATAAATAAAACTCATTTAAATGGTATATTCAAGTGTTTAATTAAAAAAATAATAATCAACATGTCATTCCACAAAGTTAATGCCGAATCAATAAATAATACTATAGTTTATCGTTTGTATTTTTTGCAAAAATTAATATGCGAGTAAAAATGCCTGATAATAATAAAATTGAACGATTTAAATGCGAGATTTGTGCGTTTCCAACCCTTGCCGTGAGTTGTACAGTATCGTACAGTCACAGGGGATGAGAACGGGCTAGAAGGGTGGGGGATGTTTTGTTTTTGCATTAGTTCCGCGTGGCGCGACATTGGCGCTTATAAATTTTATTCCCTCTTGATTTACCGCCCTATGAATCATTTTCCAGCACAGAAGGCGAGATATTAATTGAAATTTAGTGCGATTATCGAAAGTGAGGGATGCACCAAATCACGAAACGATGTATTATTTCAATTATGACAACGAAAGAGTTTTAATTTAAATGATTTTATCTCCAACAAATGCAATTGATTTTATAATTGGATGGAGCAAAGCAGATATTATCCGTATCGTAATGAGCTATCTGATATACAAGGTGTGTTATAAAAAATGTCACATCAAATTTCTTGATTTCGATTTTTTTGTTATGTTGGTATAAATGTCATAACATGTGTCGATATCAACACCCAATCCGCACTTTTATTTTGTTTTTGGCAGATATAAAAGCAAGCTATGTTTTGTTGTTAAAGAGATTTTTCTTGGGCTATATGGGAACCTGATGCCTTGCAAAAGAAGTAAGGTTGATGGCGGTTCTCGGGAGGCATACGAAGTACATGGCCCAGCTTTAAATGAAGTGAATTTTATGTTTATGTAGATAATGTTATGGTTAGCACCAAAAATGCATTCCAAAGATCTAGAGTACAATGACAGTTGCCGACTAATATCAAAGTCCGTATGGTGTCTTATCTGGGACATGTGTAAAGACGAGAGAAGTACGAGATATTGCACCTAATAATAAAAGGCTCGGGATATCCTGGAGAGACCACATCTCCAACGACGAGATGCTACGGTTGATCAAGGAAAGGAAGCACCTACTCGCGACTATCTCCAAAAGACGCGCCGAATGGATCGGCCACGTGCTAAGACAAGAGGGTTTCCTGCACCAAATAATAGAGGGGACAATCGAGGGAATAAGCGCCAGAGGACACCCACGCCGCGAATACCTAAGTGACTTATACGAAGACATGGGCTACTCGACGTATGAGGAGCTGAAGAGGACTTCCGAAAATAGGCGAGAATGGCGAAAGAGATGTTATCTGTTGCTACAGACCAATCCGCAGGATTGAGACCACAGAAGAAGAATAAAAGGCAAAATATAATAGAATGTCGACGAGGTGTGGGCAGAAGGCAGATTTCCTGGCTCCGGAATAAACGAGATTAAACGGGGATCAGAACGGTTTAGGCGCTGTTTAGAGCTACCCAAAATAAGGACAATTACTCTAAAATGATGGCACACCAAGAAGGATATGAAGAATATGTAAAAATTCAAATACCGTAGTAGCGATTACGTTGTTTCTCAAATTTCAGTAGAAAACTTTCGTTTTGAATTATTTTACATGGATCCAAGAAACTTCGAAAGCGCGTAGCCAGACGTGTCAACCCAAAAAACACGCTTTCCTTCCATAAAGTTTAACAAGTCTATTCCGCCATATTGTTTCCAACATCTGTTTTCCCGCGTTTTTAAAAGAACTGTTTTCATTTGTTTCGTAATAGATGCTGTGATATTACTCTGTGAGTCAGGCCTTACCAAACATTTATATACAGGCAGCATTAAATATAAACTATGTTGGCCCATCCGTTAAAACATGTTTTGCGCAAAAAAACTTTTCATTCCTTGCGCCAAAGATATTTTATTTGCTGCCCTTAACCATTAAAAATTCCAGTAGTGATCATATCTTTAAGAACAGTGTCCGTCGTTGGTTGCTTTTCGTTGGAAGGGACAAGATAGAAAGTGAATTAATTAAAGTCCAGGTGTAATTTTACTGTAAAACCTTTACACTGTAAATTGTTAATGTTGCTATTGTATTTAATGTTTATAATCTAATAATTAAAAAAAAGAAGCATTAACATGTAAGTATTTCGGCTCAACAGAGGCCATGCCTAAAGTGCCGTAATACATATAGTAAAAATAAATTAGTAAAAATGTATGTATCTATGAAATAAATAAATATATACTAAAATAAATAAAAACATTATTTTTTAAGGAAATGTATGGTTAAACTATCCCCAGTTGAAAAGATTGAGAAAATTCTTTAAGGTGTTATGGATATATGGAGCGAACGAAAAATCATAGAAAGACTCAATTATTTTTTACTTAAAAAAATGCATTTTAGATTGTTGCAAAAAACGATTGTTTTAAAATCTGGCAAAAATTTAAACTACAATTATTTATTTTTAATTCAATGACATATATACAGCTCTGGAACAAGTGCAAGAGTTTGTGTGGCCGTCAATAATGGGTAGAATGGTGAATGTTACACCTGTAAAAATGATCACTTAGTCTTTTCTGTGGTTAAGTCCGAATGTTTTAAGTCTTGTTAATACCCAGAATTCCGTAGTCTCTGCTATTATTTTTATTTTATAAATATTTAAACAAAGATGATATATCAACTGGACAGTTACGTTTCATAAATAACAGATAATTAGATAATTTTGACATTTGTAGATGAAATATCTATAAAGGAAAAGCAATTGAGATAGAATGGGCACACATGACGTAGAGAACCTGAACATATTGTTAACCAGGCGATCAGAGGAGGAAGCCGAAAAAAAATATGGATGTTACTGAAAGATAACAAGATTCCGAAGCATAACCTAGGTGACGTTGTATTTGACAGAAAGACCTACAGCCTGAAGACGAGGAGAGCTGAACCTAACATCTACAAAGACAATAAGTTGGAATAGAGCCAGGAAAAAGAAGAAGATGAAATATCAATGTAATATCATGGTCGACATTGATAAAGTCCCGATTTTGATATGTACGTAGTGTAGTTCTCAGTCATGGGAAGAATGGTGTGTATAAAGTGAAGAATGTGATGAAAGTGATTCTTATACCAGCGTATGACAGTTCGAAGGCTCTGTAAATTTAAAGACTACTTTATTATTTTTCATTGATGTTGCGATGCCAAAGAAATAATTCTTTGTTTTAATGAATCATATACATTGATTAAAGAAAACGTTTAATGTTAACACTTAAGTTAATGCCGAAACAATAAATAAAATAATTATATACATGTTTATGCAAGAAAAAAAAACACATAAGTAATACACAATAAAAATAAATTATATTACCATCGAACATAAACAATAAATAAAAAGTGTTAGTCCCTCTCCAAGCACAACAGATTTGTCTTTGCATTGGTGAGAACTAAAGAAATTCCAAGAACGCAAAAGTAGAAATGTCTAGAAAATGTATATAATTTTTAATTTTATTTAATACGTTACCATTTAAAAAAAAATATAGTAAAAATGTTGAGAATGCCTGGTCTACGTGAAACGTAAAAGTTTTGATGAATGATGAATAGCAATATATTGTAACGAGTGTGAAACAACGTTGTGGTTCTGCACAAAACATGAGCATTCTGTTTCAAACTTTCATAATATGTATAGTAAAATGAGCCGGGAATTTTACTATTATTATGAGTACCTTCGCAAGTTTCAAAAGCACAAATTTTCCGAAACATAGCCAAGTTTTTTTCGTATTGTAGCTATGCCATTTAAAATGTTAAGCATACAAGGTCCCTGGTGACAAGCATTTTGCATTTTTTAGAGTACAATATAGAAAACCATTTGAAACGTGCACTTCCTGCATTTTGTTACGACAACCCTTAGATGGGAGAAAATAATAATATTTAATTTAAGTTTTACTTGGTAAATACCACTTTTTCTTAAAGTCTAGTGAAGAATTATTTAAAAAAAAGGAATAACCCCCAAAGGCTCAACTTTTAGAGGTTTGTACATGCAGATGTAGGATAATAATGATAGTAAGGTATTATTAGAGCAGTAGGATGGTAATGATGGTATTTTACAATTGGCGGAAATCGAACCCACGATGTCAATTACGGTCGAGCGTCTATCCAACTACGCCATGATGCCTGCTGTAAGTAAAACTTAAATTAAAAATAAATAGATTTTACCACAAAGTCACTGCCGAATCAATTAACGGAATTATTCAAATAATTATATACAACATTTTGAGTGTGCCCAAAAACTTGTTCACTAATCTGGATTATCTCCAATTATAAGAGTTATTTTTGACATACTAATAAAATAGTTTCCACTTAATTAAAAGCTTCATCTCACCAATAGATGTCTCCAGTGAATTTCTAGTGATTCAAGAACAATGTTTCAAATTTGGTTAATATACATATAGACCTTCCAAGAATTCGAGTAGTGTGGTTGTCAATAATGGGTAGAATTGGTGAATTTTACATATTTGTAAAGTGATCACTTAAACCAATTATGATGGTCGTCAGCCCCGTAAAATGCCCAGACTTCCATATTCTTCTTCATCTTTGATGGGATGTCGAAAAGTAATATGAAAAATTATTTTATTTTATTTTAATCTTTCCCTACACCATCATTCGAACATCTATCATACATCATACAGTCTACTTTCAGGTTTCATTTCCATTCATTATAAGGAAAATTTTCAACCCTTTTGCATCGGCAGATTTATCTACGTTGATTTCCAGGTCGAAATATTCTATAACCAAACTCGTGAATCATTTTGACATCTGTAAATAGATGAAAAAGAAAATGGAAGTCTAGGTATTTACAGGCCTTAGACCTGTCATATATCATAAAATACCTGTGTGAGTTCACCCCAGTATCCATGGTTGGATCGAGTTACGTTTTTATTATTTATTTCGATAATATATTAAAGATCCTTCCCGAATCATTTTTACCGGTAAACGCCTGAAAATTGATGTTGAATTTTTATGAAACTTTTAATTTGATCAGTTATTTTGATCACATAATTTTTATACACAGAAAATAGACACAGGCAAAATGTTGTCGAAAATTTGATTTTGAACAACTTTTTAAAAGCTTAGAAACGATACAGTTGCTTGTACCATAATTAAGTTAAAATAATCTTCATAGTTCAAGTAACTTAGTTAAGAACTAATGGCGAATATGGCGAACTTAAGTATAAAGTATGACTAATTTTGATTAAAGGAGCCATGTGGCGTTAGTTTTCTGTTTAAATTCTTAACTTAATATAATTTTTCAATTAAAATTTTTACCACATATTGGCCCTCGGATCGACTGAAAACTTGATGTTATATTTTTATATGTGTATATATATATATATGTATATATATATGGATATATATATATATATATATATATATATATATATATATATATATATATATATATATATATATATATATATATATATATATATATATATATATATATATATATATATATATATATATATATATATATATATATATATATATATATATATATATATATATATATATATATATATATATATATATATATATATATATATATATATATATATATATATATATATATATATATATATAAATATAATAATAATAATAAAACCCTTATCCGCACCCGAATGGTGCATAGGGCACCGTGTCATATAAACGCAGTGTTATCTTGATCGTTTTTACACATGAAGGAAAGGTGATTAGCCCTCCGCTTCAGGTACCAGTCCATGGTAATATTGAATAAATATTAGAGTGAAAAAATCACTTAAATTTATTTTACCTTCCTTGGGAATCGAACCCAGGTTTGTATGTATTTACAACATTTTGAGTGTGTCCAAATACTTGTTCAAAAAATCTAGATTATCTCCAATTACAGGAGTTATTTTCATATTATTTTTTGACATCTCATAAATAATATGAAATGAACTCCTGTAATTGGAGATAATCCGGATTTTGTGAACAAGTATTTGGACGCAATCAAAATGTTGTAAAAAAAATATGTGGTCAAATTATCAGCTTAAATAATAAAATTGACAATGATATTTTCTGGCGTTTCTCATGTGTGTGATTATAATCCCGAAATCGGACATCACATACTAATAAAAGAGATTATGCTCAATAAAAAGCTTCTTTTCATCTCACCAATAGATGTCTCTAGTGAAGTGTCCAAATACTTGTTTACAAATCTGGATTGTCTCCAATTTGGAGTAATTTTTTTACATCTCAACATGAAAGTAAGCCCTGTAAATGCCTAGACTTCCATATTATTCTTCATCTTTGTTGAGATGTCAACAAATAATGATAATGACGTATATGTAGTACTGTTTATCTATGTTGAGATGTCAAAAAATAATGATAGTGACGTTTATGTAGGACTGTCTGCATGTTGGTGTAGTGATTGTCCTGACGAAGAGATGGGTAGACTTAAATCTCAATGAGTAGTTATTATATACGAACATCACTTACATTTTGTAAACAAATCACATACTACATCCTTTTAAATTTCTTTCACCTTGATGACATTTACGACTCCAGTGCATTTATACTGTCCACCTGCATACTGTGCAATTAAACATATATCACATATGATCAGTAAAATATGTTTCCTATATCAGACGCCAAACATTGCGCGTGACGTCATTAGGTAGCAGGGGCGTATTGGGGGAAAATGCAATTAGGGGTGAAATGCATAATTATTTTCTATTAAGATATATGTGCTAGTCGGTATAAAAAAAAGCTATTTCATTTTTTTTCGGAGTCGGTATGCCTCCGTGGTGTAATGGTTAGCGTGTTAAGCTACTGTGCTGGAGGTCCAGGTTTGATTCCCAAGGGGGGTAAAAATAAATATTTTGGGTTTTACCCTCTAATATGTATTTAATATTACCCTGGTCTCTGAAGCGCAGGAGTGATCACCTTGCCTTCACGTGAGTAACGTTAAAGATAACACTGTGTCAATACGATGCAGTGCCCTATGCACCATTGAGTGCAGATAAAGTAAGAAGAAGTATTTTATTCATCTCTAAAAACCAACAACAGTTGCAAATAAAAAAAATCTTACATAACTAACGAATTTGCGTCGCTTATCCGCAGGGGTAGGCAAAGAGAATAGAACGCAACACCACTCCGTGCTGGAGATACCGGGTTCGATTTCCAAGAAGTTCAAAATGAATACTAAGGGTTTTCGAGTTTAATATGTATTTGATATCACTCTGGACTGGTATATGAAGCGCAGGGCTGATTACCTTTCCTCCGTATATTTAACGATCAATATAACACAGTTTCTATACGATGCATTGTCCTATGCACCATTGGGTGCGAATAGCGGGTAGAAGAATGTAATATTATCGTTATCCCAAAACAAAAGGAGAAAAAGAATACAAATATCAAATTTCCCAAACTGCGGTGAATAATTTAAATAAATTTCCCCGTTAAGTGTTTAGAAAATGAATCGCACATTTTATGAGCCGAGATACACCCCTGCGACGGAACAGCACGCCCAACCCTGCAAAGGTACTGCAGATTTGGAGGGAAATAATCTTGTTAAGGGTGGCTATTATTTATGCGCTTTATTTAGAATTTCCTCCCCGTGCCAAACCAGGCACTAAAATGCATTAGGGTGTACACCCCTGTTGCCGAAATAATGAACTTTGATTGCGTTTGACACACGCACGCAGGGGCGAACCGGGCACAATCTGCAGACGTAATATGCTAATGCCGCCTCTGCCCTATTTGCCGAGGACCTTGTTTAACTCTTCAGAGTCCATTTGGCGAATAATAAAATGCAGATTTTAATGAATTCGAGATAACGCTAAAATAGGTGGGATAATTTTGGATGTGTATGCGAGATGGCGCTTCAACTCGGGATCCAAGCGATAAGGGATGCGGTTGGGTACTCATAAAGTAAACTGTGTATGTGACCATTGCAGTTCTTGTTTACATCTGTACCCAAGGGTGTAAATCATTACTGACCCGCATTTCCAAACGCATCTGATACAGAAGCATCTAGACTTCCTGACTTACCTCTTCTGCAAAAGCAATTTTATTTTATTATATGAACCAAGTTGTGAAAATTATAAGAAAAAAATTCAAAATTGTATCAATTTTGCTGTCAATTCATATTTCTTCTTCTTCTTCTTCTTCTTCTTTTGTAGCCTTCTGTTCTCTGATGCTGGATAAAGGCTTCTTCCGTTTTCTTTCATTTTCTTAGGTCCTTTGCTGATCACCTTTCCTTCATGTGTTAACGATCAAGATAACACTGCGTTAATGTGATGCAGTGTCCTATGCACCATTGAGGTGCGAAAAAGGGTTTGAAGAAGAAGAAGAATTTTATTTTAATGACCTGATGATGGAATGATTATTCCGAACCGGTAGTCACGAATTTGTGTTTATTAAACGGGGATTACACAAAGTGAACGATGTAATATTATGGTCTTCAGATATAAGGTGATAAGCATTTTTCAATTATTATTACGGCGCCTTAGATGTCTTTTAATTCTGATATTTTATTTGAGTGATGTTTTTCCTATGTAAAAGGCTGGACAACTGGAATAATTTAATTTATAAACACCAGAACGATTCAATTTATCAAAAAATTTATATTTGAAGCACTAACTTTGTAATTTTCCTTTTTATAATTGAAATGTAACATTGTTTTCAAATCGATTTCAATATTTTATTATAACTCAATTATAATGTCTACCGGTTTCGAAGCTAATTGCTTCTTTATCAAGACTGCTTAGTACTGATTAATTCTTATCAGTCTTGACAAAGAAGCGGTTAGCTTGAAAACCAGTAGACATTATAATTAAGTTTAAATTTTTTATTTTTTTATCTTATTTTATTTGGGATTTTTACAGCCAAAAAAATATATTATACAACATTAATTAACCAAACTATGGCCAGTTAAAAAAATCTTCCGATAATGCTATTCTTATGTTGGTTGGGGCGAGTGTGTGTGTGTGTGTTTGTGTGTGTGTGTGTGTGTGTGTGTGTGTGTGTGTGTGTGTGTGTGTGTGTGTGAGTGTGTGTGTGTGTGTGTGTGTGTTTGTGTGTGTGTGTGTGTGTGAGTGTGTGTGTGTGTGTGTGTGTGTGTGTGTGTGTGTAGTACCTATTCCATGTCAACATAAATCATCAAATAATAAAATATTTAAATTGATTTTAAAACAAAGTTGCATTTTATTTATATTTTATCAATTTATCTTCTTTACCTTTAATTGTAATGATAGAGATTTTAAATATTTCAAGTACTTGATAATTTTAAGCTGAGATAAGCATTATCGATAAAATTAAGAAAGGTGTGTTGAGATGGTTTGGACATATAGAACGAATGAGTGAGGAAAGAACGGTAAAACAAATTTATGTAATGTAATTGGGAAAAGAAGCAGAGGAAGACCGAAAAAAACATGGCACGATCAGGTATGCCAAATACTTGAAAGTGGTCAGGTTAGGAGTCGTAACAATCGGCGGGTATGTATGAGGAGATGCATGAACGTGGAAGAGGCGAAGAATGTTTGCAAAGACAGAGTGGTGTCGCGTTCTATTCTCTCTGCCTACCCCTGCGGGGAAGCGGCGTGATGGTTAGTTTGTTAGTAAGTTAGATAATTTTTTTTAATGATTAAAATTCATTAATATATTATTTGATTAAAACCAATATTTTTAGATTTTCCACTTTATTTTAAAATAAATATAAATCTATGATCTATGAAAATATAAATCAATGATTAAAATTCGACGAAAAAAAATTGATTAAATAATTGATAAATAAAATGTCGATTCGGTATGGAAAATATCGTTTAGATTTCTCCCAACACTATTCCCTCGCGTAACACCTCATACGAAGCCCATATCTCACCAGTAGGGATGTAATCACTCACTTGCGTTGAGTGCAAATTTTTCCTATTTATGTTCTGATTTGAGTCCCGACACGTCATTCTCCCCTGGGATAAAACGGGAACTTCATAATAATACTTCCCTAACTGGGTATTAAATTTTTTATTCATGAATTTTATCACTAAGCAGTTCGCTTTATGCGCCGTTTGAAATTTTATCATCGGAATGAAATATTTTAGCTAATAATAAAATCAAATCTTCATCTTCAATCTTCATCTTCAAACCCTCATCCGCACCCGATGGTGCATATGGCACTGCATCACATGAACGCAGAGTTATCTTGATCGTTAACGCATGAAGGAAAGGTGATCAGCCTTCTACTTCAGGTCCAATCCAGGGTAATATTGAATAAATATTACAGTGAAAAAATACTTATATTTATTTGACCTGCCTCCCTGGTAATCGAACCCGGGAGCTCCAGGACGATAGCCGAACTTGTTGACTATAATACAACTTAGGCGGACTTATGAAAATACTCCTGTTTTAAAAAATATGTATCAATTACTAGCTGTTCATGTCCGCGCTTTGTTGTGGCTCAATATCGTTCAATAGAAAGAAGAAAAAAACAAAAATGTATTTTTTAATCGATTGATTTTATGATACTTGTGAGGCAATGAAAATAGTAATAATCTATAAAACAGCAATGGAATAAGCATATTCCTAATTATAAGGGACAGTATCATATGCTGTCCCTGGCATACCAAGAAGTACAAGTATACATACATTAAAATTGATATGTTCTTTCATGTTGGGTAGTAAGGATAGGGAAAGTAAATGTGTAAAACACACCACAAACACCCAGACAAATTGAAAATAAATCTTTCTTGAATTTATTTTGCAATTTACACACACAACCTCTTACACACTTACACATGCACATTTTCTCTCATAAATACGTGTTCATTTGCTAGATCTACACTAAATATTGTGTACTAATCTTTATTTGTGTACTATAATTTTATATGTATATTAATGTTTTGTTTTACGAATATTGTTTTTCACCCAAATAAATAAAACTAAAAAAAAATGTGGAAATCGATCCCGCGACGCCAGTTTCGCAGTCGAGCGTCTACCCAACTACGCCACGGCTCCAGCCGCGAGTTTGAAAATGCGAAAATGTTAATAAACGGTACTTGTGTAAATAATTTGGAAATGTGGAACGGTTGCTTTGAAATCTAAAGAAATATCCCCATTTGAACTTGAAGGTAGGGTAAAAGTAAGATCTGTATTCAATTTCAGCACCTTATTTCCCTTATATGGCGTCACAGAAACGAGAAGTCATTTCACCCCTCGTCTAGGCGAGCGCTGATTCATTCCTCCGTGGATGTGACCGTACCGCGTCACGAGCGGGCGTTGATGGATGAGACCCAGATCGCTATCAGTCTGCCGCTATTTTATTAAGTGTCGACACAATCTTAAAAGGTCTCACCTTACCGCTGACAAAGATCAATGAGCGCTTAACTATTCGTGAATCGGCCTAAGATAATGTTATTAACGTCTAAAAATCGTGTGGGAAAGAAAGAAGATTAACACAACTTTCATTCTGTTTTTGGGTGATTCCATTCGTAGTTATTATTTGGAGTTGCTACGCAATGCACAGTAAACATAACATTTAGGAGTTTTTGAATAATATTTTAAAATCATATTTTAATATGGTGTACGGAGTGTGTGGAAGTTTTTAGTAAGGAAATGTAACTATGAGTATTTTATATTTTATATATATATATATATATATATATATATATATATATATATATATATATATATATATATATATATATATATATATATATATATATATATATATATATATATATATATATATATATATATATATATATATATATATATATATATATATATATATATATATATATATATATATATATATATATATATATATATATATATATATATATATATATATATATATATATATATATATATATATATATATATATATATATATATATATATATATATATATATATATATATATATATATATATATATATATATATATATATATATATATATATATATATATATATATATATATATATATATATATATATATATATATATATATTAACATATATATATATATATATATTTCAATTAAACATTTAAAAAAAAAATGTGTAGTATGTCCAGATACTTCACAAATCTAAGTTTCTAAACTTAAAAGTTTAATTTCATAGTTTTTTTTACATTTTTGACATCTCAACATAGATGAAGAGGAATATGGAATTCTAGGCATTCATAGAGCTTATCGAAGGCTAGTCACAGGCTAGCTAGGAGGTCCCGGGTTCGATTCTCAGAGGGGGCCAAATAAATAAAAATTAGTTTTTTAGTCTAATATTAATTCAATATAACCCTGGACCTGAAGCGGAGGGCTGATCACCTTTCCTTCACGTGTTTAATGATAAAGATAACACTGCGTTTTAATGATGCCATATGCGCCATTGGAGTGCGGATAAGGGATAAGATATATATATATATATATATATGTATATATATATATATATATATATATATATGTATATATATATATATATATATATATATATATATATATATATATATATATATATATATATATATATATATACATATATGTATATATATATATATATATAAATATATATAAATATATATTTATATATAAATAAATATATATATATATATATATATATATATATATATATATATATATATATATATATATATATATATATATATATATATATATATATATATATATATATATATATATATATATATATATATATATATATATATATATATATATATGTATATAAATATATTTATTTATATATATATATTTATATATATATATATATATATATATATATATATATATATATATATATATATATATATATATATATATATATATATATATATATATATATATATGTGTATATATTTGTACGAGTTTTTATACGATTAAAAAAAAAATGATAATGTCATCAAAAACGCATTTACGAGAAACGAGTGCCTTCCCTCAACCCGCCCAATAATTTTCATCTTCTGACATCACCCCTAAATTCCCGGTGAGGGTGGTTTTCATAATATTACGAGTTTCGGACTTGGCGTTTGAGTTTATGGCGCTGTTTATTATAATATTACGCAGTGCCCGTAACTTAAAACATGCGTAAAATGGCAATTGGTAGATGAGTAATCATGTTTACCAGGGCGGATAGTATGGTTATTCATTAAGGGATGGCGTCGTTAGCATTCCGGGGATGCGAAGGCGTACGACCGACGTATACGTAAATGTGAGGGGATTCGCAAGAAACCGTTCGTGATGGGATACAAACAGAAATATTTGTTTATGTTAGTTCTTGTATAGGATATATGTACATATATTGGCGGGCTTTTTGCTATGAATCAATGGCTTCCATCAAATCAAAAACAGACCTCTAATACTGGTCAAAGTCGAGAGCGGATATTGGTTTTGATAATAATAATAAAACCCTTTATCCGCACCCAATGGTGCATAGGGCACTGCTTCATATACACGCAGTGTTATCTTGATCGTTTACACGTGAAGGAAGGGTGATCAACCCTCCGCTTCAGATATCAGTCCGTGATTGAATAAATATTACAGTGAAAACATCACTTATATTTATTTTACCTTCCTTGGGAATCGAACTCGAGACCTCCAGAACTGACTATAACACTACGGAGGCGGACAAAATATTAGTTATACTAAAGTAAAAACGATAAACAAATATTAATACTACTACTCAAATAAAAAATGAAGGAATAAATAATAACAACACTTATTTTAAGGAAACTGTGAATTGGCGAAAATAAAGAAAGCGTACAACTACAAATAAGTATTAGCATTCAATTCTCAACAGAATTTTACACGCTTTATAAAACAACAACTCTTTTTATTACTTTTATTTTATTTGACCACTGACCACGACTGCTTAAAAAAAAACAGTTTTTATTTTATTACACAAATATGTATTTTTAAAATAACTTTATTTATTTCATTTAAAAATGTCAATTTTATAAAATAAAACAACTTTGTTTTTAACCAAATTTTTATAAGAACATATTTTTATCCTTTTTTTCTCTGGAAAACACTGTTCCAATAAAAAAAATTGAAAACGAAGTTGTTTTATTTTATTAAGTTTATAAAATGTGCCACAAAGTATCTGAGAAGAATATTCAACAAAAAGTAATAATATACAGTTTACAAATTTTTATTGATAGATTTTTTTTCCTTTTTTTCACTGGAAAAAAACTGTTCCAATAAAAAGTGATTAAAAACAAAGTTGTTTTATTTTATAAAGTTTATAAAATGTGCCACAAAGAATCTGAGAAGAATATTCAACAAAAAATAATTATGTACAGTTTACAGGCGGATCACGGTGTGTAGGTTTTAATACATTACTGCTTTAATAATAAAACGGAAACTAGCAGCAATGCCTATGGGACTCGGGTTACATACTCGTACTTTTAATAAAAGAGCTTTTAAAACTCGTATATTAACAACATTTTGAGTGTGTCCAAATACTTGTTCACAAATCCGGATTATCTCCAATTATAATGAGTTATCAAAAATGATGAACACATTAGTCATTCCCGACAAAAATAAACTTGATTCATAATACATACAAAGGTAGGTTTGGTGCGTAGGTATATTGTTTATACCACTCATGTGCCCTTTCATCCACAGCTTTAATAAATAATAAGAAACGCATCCCTCTTTTCGCACCCTCTGCACAATAGGGGTGGATTATTTGGTTATTGTTAGTGTAACAGGATATGACTGTGCCTAGAATCTAGAAATGTTCCGAAAACATGATATGAAAATCAAATAACATTACATCATTCGTCACTTAAACATACAATTTCAGATACCCATTTATGAGACTTCTGTAACAGGACGGTGATATTTAATATTTATTTAATTTTTTAAAATACTTAAATTTTTATCACAATGTACTGTATTTTTCATACAATAAATAAAATAATCAATCAAATAATAAGCTTCATAAAATTTTCATATAATATTTTCAGGCCTCGGCAAAAATGTCATAAAATTTGGTTAGGATATAGAGGATAAGAGATGATACTTTATTTTCAATGAAACTAGACTAAGCCACAGCAACAAGTGGCTAGGTACAGCCATAGAATTAAAATACCTTTTTTAATTTAAGTTTTACTTGGAAAAAATAATTTTTTTATTTAAATCCATTGTGACTCGTGTTTCGATGCATTTACCAAGTAAAACTTAAATTAAAAATGGATTTTCTTGAATGTTTTTCGCAGATACTCTGTAAAATAAAACAACTTTGTTTTAACCACTTTTTATTTGGAAAAAGTGAACCAATAAAAAAGTGCTAATAAAAAGTGGTAACAACAAAGTGCTACGGAGCATCTGCGAAAAACATTCAAGAAAATCCAGTTTAAAAATGGATTGATTAAAAAACGTTTTCTTTTAAACACTATATTTAAACACTAAATGTATAATAGATATTTGCGTCCTGATTCTTTACCGATAAGTAATACAATATAATGGGTGGGGGTGGTATTTTTTTGCTGACATTTTGTAATTAATATCCCAAACAAAGGATTCTACTTGGAAGACATATGGCATTCAAACTATAGAACGATTAACCTTTACTGAAAGGCAAGGTTCAAAGCAAAAACTATGTTGACCTTTATACTGTCAATCAATAAAACCTCCCTTTGTATTAAAAAAAACACATTTTTCTGGGTTCAATATTACACGGTTAACCTGAAAAACAAGTGGTTGAAGAGATGTGGGGGTTTCAAATAAATAATGACTTTTTTAAATAGAATTTCACAATTTGGAGATGAGATTTCTGGAGTTAAAATTGTATGGTCAGGGAAGTTTAGCAGTTGGCTTCTTACGTCACAGAGTTTTCATGATAACTGATGGCATAACCATCTATAGAAATTCTACATGTATCAAAAACTCAACAACATCCGAATGGAATCAAGTGACACTCCATCTTCTTATATTGAATATTCTGTAGTATATATATATATATATATATATATATATATATATATATATATATATATATATATATATATATATATAAATATATATATATATATATATATATATATATATATATATATATATATATATATATATATATATATATATATATATATATATATATATATATATATATATATATATATATATATATATATATATATATATATATATATATATATATATATATATATATATATATATATATATATATATATATATATATATATATATATATATATATTATATAAATATATATGTATATATATACATTTCGTTGTTTATTTTTGTACATATGATAAGTAATATGCACTATTTTTCTATTTATATTTCACACATTTAGGAATAGGCAGCTGATGATTAATTGATTTCTATTTCCATTAGTCCTGGGAAGACTTATCCTACCGCAACTTCATGCCATGCTCTGGCGACAAAAACTCCCAACGTATTTATCATCATTATGCACTGTGACCCTTACAAAACTTGAACACTCTTCCCATATTCTAACAACATATTACTATACACGGTGTACCAAAATTTAGAGTACACAACTGTAAAACATAATATCTGGTCAAATTATAAGCTTAAATAATAAAAATGAAAATGGTATTTTCTAGCGTTTCTCATGTGTGTGATTATAATCCAGGATACGGACCTCACATATTAATATAAGAGTTTCTGCTTAGTAAAAAGCTTCTTTACATCTCACCAATAGATGTCTCTAGTGAAGTTCTAGTGATTCAAGAACAAGGTTTCTAAATTGGTTCATATATATAGAGCTTCCAAGAATTTGAGTAGTGTGGTTGTCAAAAATGGGTAGAATAGGTGAATGTTACACGTGTGTAAAGTGATCACTTAAACCAGCCTATGACGGTCGTCAGCCCCGTAAATGCCCAGACTTAACATAGTTAAAGGCCCAACAAACGATAAATTACAACTGAATTTTCTGTAACTACACGTGACATTTGATTTTTTTAAATTGAAGTTTTACTTAGTAAATATCATTATTAATTACCAAACAAAGAGTTGTATGTTCAGATATTTACATTAATAAGTTGTGGTAGTTACTCAGTAAAACATAAATTAAAAATGAATGCATTTTCAATCAATTAATGGAACACAGTTAATGTATGAAAAAAAAATAGTTGTTCTTTGAAATAAATATTTGTTTGTGTTAAAAGTTACTTAAACATAAGAAGTTTTTGAAAAATCCTAAAAACATTTTATTTTTTAGAAGTAGATTTGAAATTTATATTAAAAAATTATTCGTGCTTGGAAACACGTCAAACCTCGTAAACAATATAAAAGAAAGGAGAGTGAATGCTGGTAACAGAGTGAATGTTTCAATGAAATCAGTTATAGCAATATAAAAATCTTTCAGCGAGAGTTTAATTAGTAGCGTAGGTACTATTGAGTGCTTTTTCACCCTATTTTATCAAAGTTTTTCAATTTCAATAAATAATTTGATGACATCATAAATTTGTAATTAATTTGTTTTTATAAATACCTTATATATATATATATATATATATATATATATATATATATAGATATATATATATATATATATATATATATATATAATATATATATATATATATATATATATATATATATATATATATATATATATATATTATACGAGTATATGCATGAATATGTTACACCTAAAAAACAGATATTATTTATCAAATATTTACACCATCCACGAGTTTCGAGTCACTGTGTCTCAGTTCACCAAGAATGGTGAAGAGATATAGCCTATGTGTTATGAAGCATCACCCGCTCAGCCTAACAAATATCCTTTAACATCCCCTAATTATTCATACAGCCTTTTT